>NC_044991.1:19925108-20131043 GCF_008728515.1 Papio anubis | reverse complement strand
CGTGATTTTTTTGTCTGATCCGATCGAGCCACGGTCGCCCGTCGGTTTGCCCACCCACCACCTGTTTGCCCGTTCGGTTCGGTCACGGTTTGCCTGTTCTGCCCCTGCCCGTTCCGGTTCACCATTTGCCCGCGCCCGCCCGGTTCCCGTCGGTTTGCCGCATCGGTTCACGCACCGTCGATATGTTTGTTCACGGACATTGTCGGCGTCACGAGCAATGGTTTTAAACGCATTTACCGGTTTGCAATGCATCGGTTTGTCGGTATCGGTTTGTCTGGTTTGTTTGCCCAACGTCGGAGCTGACGCAAACGAGCCGGCAACGTTCTGTTCACCACGGTTTTGCCGGTCGGTCGGCATGGCAACGGTTCGCACCTGGTTCACCTGTCGGTCTGTTCGGTTTATCGATCTGTCCGCCGATCACCGAACGATTCCCGGGCCAGCCTCCTGAGTAGTGCTGGGACTACAGGCATGTGCCACCATGCCTGGCTAATTTTGTATCATTTTTAGTAGAGATGGAGTTTCTTCATGTTGATCAGACTGGTCTCGAACTCCCGACCTCAGGTTATCTGCCCACTTCAGCCTCCCAAAGTGGTGGGATTACAGGCGTGAGCCACCATGCCCAGGTTTTTATTTTTTATTTTTATTTTTATTTTTTTTGAGACAGAGTCTTACTCTGTCACCCAGACTAGAGTGCAGTGGCGTGATCTCAGCTCACAGGTTCAAGCAATTCTCCTGCCTCAGCCTCCTGAGTAGCTGGGATTACAGGCGCATACCACCATGCCCAGCTAATTTTTGTATTTTTAGTAGAGACAGGGTTTCACCACGTTTGTCAGGCTGGCCTTGAACTCCTGACATCGTGATCACCCGCCTCAGCCTCCCAAAATGCTGGCATTACAGGCATGAGCCACAGTGCCCAGCTGGCCTTGCTGAAACTTTCTGAGAGCTGCAGAGCAGCCTAAGACCTTCCTTATTTCCTTCCTTCCCTCCCTCCTTCGCAGGAGTCAGACCTGCACCATAGTCTGATGAATGTCCTGGTCTCCTCTACTTTCCTCCCCATTTATACTCACAGGACTCCCCCGCAATCAATCCTCTGCACATCTAATCCCGTTTTAGCATCTGCTTCTTGGAGGACCTGGACAAACACAACCAGTCTTGGATTTACAGTTCAATGTTTTTCACAAATTAAGCACATTCATGTAACCGGCACCCAGATCAGGAAATAGAACATGAACTGCACCCCAAAATGCCCCCACAATTATGCTACCTTCCAGTTTCCTCCCATCAAAGAGGATCGTTAATCTGACTTCCCACATCATATATTAGTTTTGCCTGTTTTTGAACTTTTTATCTCATAGCATGTTTTGTCAAGAACCGTGAAGGGTCTGAAATGTTGCCCCACTCATACAGATACGTAATTTTCATATATGAATACTGCAGTGACATGAGAACTCTAGGTCAAGGAAAAGAGTTTTTTCTTAATACTCATCACCAGATTGACAGCCAGAGTAACCTCACTTCATTGGTTCCCCATATGTAGACCAACAGGCAATGCAATGAGAGCTGATGGAAATGTTCTATGTGAGTGCCAGATTACAACTTGTAAGTGAAAGATGGAGAACAATGGATTTCTTCCTTTGTTTTATTTTATTTTATTTTATTTTATTTTATTTTATTTTATTTTATTTTATTTTATCTTACTTTTTGGGACAGAGTCTTGCTCTGTCACCCAGGCTGTAGTGCAGTGGCACAATCATGGTTTACTGCAGCCTCAATTGATCCTCCCACCTCAGCCTCCCAAGTAGTTGGGACCACAGGAATGTGCCACCACACATGGCTAATTTTGTATTTTTTGCAGAGACAGGGTTTTGCCATGTTGCCCAGGCTGGTCTTGAACTCCCCACTGAAGTGATCCTCCCACCTCAGCCTCCCAAAGTGCTGGATTACAGGCGTGAGCCACCACCCCAGACTACATTTACTCCATTTATAGATACTGAAGAGAAGCTGCTGCTGCCTTCTCCCCTCTCAAAAGGGGAGAAAAAACCTCTGCTTCTTGGAAAGAGAATGGAAAACATCCTATTTATCACTCTAACCTATTGGAATATAAATACATCACTCGAAAAGCTGGATAAGCTCCAGTGTCTTTGGCTTTTATGACCTAGAGATGTTTCCAAAACATCTCTGGACTTCCAAACTCTTCCAAACTCCAGAGTTTCCAAACTCTGGACTTCATCTCTTCTGATAGGTAAATACCTCGGGAGATAGCGCTGGGCTGTAAGTATTTGGTCTCCTTTAGAAGATAAGTTTTATTATCCTTTCAGATAAGACCAATTAACTACACAAATGGCTACAGATTAAAGTCTCATGGTGTGTAAAAAGTAAAACGTTTCTAGGGGAAGTGAGAGCAAACATCCCCATCTTTATATTGCATACATTTCCACACCTCAGGAGGTTAGGGCTTTTTCCAGGGGCACTTCTGGGGGAAGTTTTATTTCCACCACACAGTATGTTTTCTTCTGTGTCTGGCTTCTTTCACTCAACATTATGTTCATGAAATTCATCCATATTGTTGTGTGAACGGCCATTCATTCTCATTGCTGTACAGAATATATCATAATCTATCCTTCCTCTTTTTGTTGGGGATTGAGCTGCGCAAAGTTCACCAACTGCTAAGTCAGGGAACCATCCACAGGATTGCCCTCACTTCTGACTCCTGTTGCAAGTTTTGGGTTCCAAAGACTGCCCTCAGGTTTGGTAATTCACTGGAAGGATTAACAGAAGTCATTGAAAACTGTTATATTCACCATTATAGTTATTGCAGGGAAAGGATACAAATTAAAATCAGCCAAGGGAAGAGACACATCAGGCAGAGTTCAGGAAAGTACAGAGTTTCCAATCTTTTTTTTTTTTTTTGAGACAGAGTCTTGCTCTATCCCCTAGGCTGGAGTGCAGTGGCCCGATCTTGGCTCACTACAACCTCCACCTCCTGGGTTCAAGCAATTCTCATGCCTCAGCCTCCTGAGTAGCTGGGATTACAGGCACCCACCACTACGTCCAGCTAATTTTTGTATTTTTAGCAGAGATGGGGTTTGACCATGTTGGCCAGCCTGGTCTGGAACTCCTGACCTCAGGTGATCTGCAAGCCTTGGCCTCCCAAGGTGCTGGGATTACAGGCATGAGCCACTGTGCCCAGCTCCCAGTCATCTTCTTTTTGTAGAGTCAGAACAGCATTACTTTCTTGGCACCAATGTGTGGCAATATGCACTGAGTATTGCCAACCTGGGACACTCACCTGAGACTTGGTGTTCAGAGTCTTTATTGGGACTCCATCACATAGGCAGGATTGACTGCTTATGTGGTTGATATCAATATCCAGCCCTCAGGTGGTCATGCTGATACCAGGTGAACCAGAGTCTCCACCCTAAATCACACTTACTATCTAGCTGACCCAAGACCTCCAGGCAAACATAGACACTCCTATCAGGCATGATATTCCAAGGACTTGGAGATTACTTCCCAGAAGCTGAGAGCAAAATACAGACCTCTCTTTGGTCACAATTAAATGTTTTACCACATAGATACTTTCTAATCTGAGCTGAGTGTAAATAGTACTGTTACGAACATCTGTGCTTATTGTATTTATTTCTTTTGTCTGTTTGATCTACTGGTTACTAAAAAAGGTGAGCTAAAATTTCCCACTTTGG
Source organism: Papio anubis (assembly GCF_008728515.1). Classification (NCBI taxonomy): domain Eukaryota; kingdom Metazoa; phylum Chordata; class Mammalia; order Primates; family Cercopithecidae; genus Papio; species Papio anubis. Next base: position 20,127,342 of record NC_044991.1, on the reverse strand, counting down.
TGGTGGATTTGTAAATTCTCCTTGTAGTTTTCTTAACGTTCAACTTATATTTTGTGGCCATCTTATTTGGCTTAAAATGGTTAAATCTTAGTGAATTGAATATTTTATCAATACATAGTAACCTGCTGTTCCAGTCACAATTATTGCATCTCAAAATATAGTAGCTTAAAATGAGAACAGTTTTATTATCTTATGGTTTCTGTGGGTTAAAAATTGGTGATGGGCAGCTGGGTGCAGTGGCTCATGCCTGTAATCCCAGCACTTTGGGAGGCCAAAGCGGACGGATCACGAGGTCAGGAGCTCGAGACCATCCTGGCTAACACGGCGAAACCACGTCTCTACTAAAACTACAAAAAATTAGCCAGGCGTGGTGGTGGGCGCCTGTAGTCCCAGCTACTCGGGAGGCTGAGGCAGGAGAATGGGGTGAACCCGGGAGGCGGAGCTTGCAGTGAGCCAAGATGGCGCCACTGCACCCCAGCCTGGGTGACAGAGCGAGAGTCCGTTTCAAAAAAAAAAAAAAAGTGGGGATGGGCTCAGTTAAATGGTTCTGTGTTGACATCTTTTATGCAATAAAAACTGGAATAGTAGGGGCGTGGAAAAGCTGGGAGCTGGCTGGAGCTCTCTCTCTCCCTCTTTTCAGGTAATCTCAGGGTTTATGCCTATGGATTACCTTTGTGGATGTTTGGTCTTCTTCACAGTGTAGCCGCCTCAAGGCAGTTGTACTGCTTACATGACAGCTCAGTACTCCAGCTCAAGTGTTCCAGTGAGCAAGGTGGAAGTTGCATTTTCTTTTCTGACCTGGAGTTATGTATCATCACTTCTGCATTCTGCTACTGACAAGGATGTCACAAACCTGTCTAGATTCAAAGGGAGGGGAATTAGACTCATCTCTTCATGATGAATGACAAAATTATAGAAAACCATGTGGAACAGCTGGTATTGTTACAGACAGCTTTGAAAATACAATCTGACACATCCTCTTTATCTCTCTTAATGTTTGTTGCCAATGATTATTTGATCTAATTTTTTTTTTTTTTAAGATGGCGTCTCAGTCCATTGTCCAGGCTTGAGTGCAATGGCGCAATCTCAGCTCACAGCAGCGTTCACCTCCCAGGTTCCAGCAATTCTCCTGCCTCAGCCCCCTGAGTAGCTGGGATTACAGATGTGTGCCACCATGCCTGGCCCATTTTTGTATTTTTAATACAGACAGGGTTTCACCATGTTGGCCAGGCTGGTCTCGAACTCTTGCCCTCAAGTGATCTGCCTGCCTCAGCCTCCCAAAGTGCTTGGATTACAGGTGTGAGCCACTGCGCCCGGCCTCATTCATGTCTTTTTATGGCTTAATGGCTCACTTATTTTTATCACTGTTTTTATATATACAATATTTCATTGTATAGATGTACCACAATTTGTTTATGCATTCATTGAAGGACACCTCAGCTGCTTCCAGTTTTTAGCAGTTATGAATAAAGTGGTTATGATCTTTTTTTTTTTTTAGACAGAATCTCGCTCTGTTGCCCAGGCTGGAGTGCAGTGGCACAATCTCAGCTCACTACAACCTCTGCCTCCCGGGTTCAAGTGATTCTCGTGCTTCAGCCTCCCAAGTAGCTGGGATTACAGGCACACACCACCACACCCCGCGAATTTTTGTATTTTTAGTAGAGACAGGGTTTCACCATGTTGGTCAGGTTGGTCTTGATCTCCTGACCTTGTGATCCACCCACCTCAGCCTCCCAAAGTGCTGGGATTACAGGCATGAACCACCACACCCGGCCCCCTCTTCTCTTTTCTTTTCTTTCCTTTTCTTTTCTTTTTCCTCTTTTCTTTTCTTTCTTTTTTTTTTTTTTCTGATATGGTTTGTTTGGCTCTGTGTCCCCACCCAAGTCTCATCTTGAATTGTAATTTCTACTTGTTGAGGGAGAGACCTGGTGGGAGGTGACTGGATCATGGAGGTGGTTCCCCCATGCTGGTCTCGTGATAGAGAGGGAGTTCTCACAAGACCTGGTGGTTTTAAGTGTGGCACTTCCTCAGTCTTTCTCTCTCCTGCCACCTTGTGAAGAAGGTGCTTGCTTCTCCTTTGCCTTCTGCCATGATTGCAAGTTTTCTGAGGCCTCCCCAGCCATGCACAACTGTGAGTCAATTAAACCTCTTTCCTTTATAAATTACCGAATTGCAGGTATTTCTTTATAGCAGTGTGAAAACTAACTAATACACTTTCTTTATTTTTTGAGATGGAGTGCCACCCGCCTCGGCCTCCCAAAGTGCTGGGATTACAGGTGTGAACCACTGTCTCCCTCTCCTTCCCTCCCCTCCCCTTTCCTTCCCTTCTCTTTTGATAAAGATAGGGTCTCACTATGTTGCCCAGGCTGGTCTCAAACTCCTGGCCTCAAGTGATCCTGCTGCTTTGGCCTCCCAAAGTGCTGGAGGTTACTGCACCCAGTCACTGCATCCAGCCAATTATTTCTTTCATGGACCATGCCTTAGGTGTTGTATCTAAAAAGTCATCACCTCTTCTTGAAGTTTTATAGTTTTGTGTTTCATAGTTAGGTCTATTTTGAGTTAATTTTTTGTAAAAGGTATATGTCTAGGTTGATTTGTTTGTTTTGCATATAGACATCCAATTGTTCCTGCACCATTTGATGAAATGTCTTACTATTACACTAATAATGTCTTACTATTTGTCTTACCTTGAAAGTAATTTTGTGTGTGTGTGTGTGTGTGTGTGTGTCTGTGAAGGAGTCTCGCTCTGTTGTCCAGGCTGGAGTGCAGTGGTGCAATCTTGGCTCACTGCAACCTCCATCTCCTGGGTTCAAGCAATTCTCCAGCCTCAGCCTCCCAAGTAGCTGGGACTACAGGAGCCTGCCACCATGCCCAGCTAATTTTTTATTTTTAGTAGAGACCAGGTTTTGCCATGTTGGTCTCAAACTGCTGACCTCAGGTGATCCGCCCACCTCGGCCTCCCAAAGTGCTGGGATTACAGGCATGAGCCACCTTGCCGAGCCCCTTGAAAGTAATTTTAAACTCGCAGGCCCCCTAAAAGGGTCTTGGAGACTACCAGTCATCCAGTGACCACAGTTGGGAACCAATGCTCTAATTGATGGGATTTTTTAAATGATTTTCTTTATCTTTGCTTTCTCTTTCTCCTTCTCCTCTTCCTCCTTTCTTTCTTTCTTTCTTTCTGTTTTTTTTTTTTTTTCTCCGAGACAGGGGTTTGTTCTGTCACCCAGGCTGGAATGCAATGGCATGATCTTGGCTCACTGCAACCTCCGGCCCCCAGGTTCAAGCGATTCTCTCACCTCAACCTCCCAAGTAGCTGGGATCACAGGCACGTGCCACAACGCCTGGCTAATTTTTGTATTTTTAGTAGAAATAGGATTTCACCATGTTGGTCAGGCTGGTCTCTAATTCCTGACCTCAGGTGATCCACCCGCCTCAGGTGCCCAAAGTGCTGGAATTACAGGCATGAGCCACGGCGCCTGGCCTTAAAATGTGATTTTAATAAGGCCGGGCGTGGTGGCTCACACCTGTAATCCCAGCACTTTGGGAGGCTGAGACGGGTGGATCACGAGGTCAGGAGATCAAGACCATCCTAGCTAACAGGATGAAAGCCCATCTCTACTAAAAAATAGAAAAAATTAGCCAGGCTTGGTGGTGGGCACCTGTAGTCCCAGCTACTCAGGAACCTGAGGCAGGAGAATGGCGTGAACCCGGGAGGCAGAGCTTGCAGTGAGCCGAGATCATACGACTGCACTCTGGCCTGGGCAACAGAGCGAGACTCTGTCTCAAAAATATATATATATGTGTATATATATATGAATATATGATTTTAATATATGTACATTTATGTGTGTGTGTGTGTTAGCCAGGATGGTCTCGATCTCCTGACCTCATGATCCGCCCGTCTCGGCCTCCCAAAGTGCTGGGATTACAGGCTTGAGCCACCGCACCCGGCCATATATATACATTTTTAATCACTAAAATAGATATTTCATATAGAACCAGAATTGTGTATTTGTTATATCCATTCTTCTCATGCCATCTTTATGCATTCAATTTTATTTTTCTCTTTTGGGTTAATTATTAGGCTAGTCCTAGCCAAGTCAGCCTAAAACCACCAGAAACAAACCCAGTTGACCTATTCCAATGAGGGAAACCACCAAGTAAAGGAACTGCAGTGATCTGGCTGAACACAAGGAAAGGCTATTAAAGAATTGAGGGGAAGGGTGGAGTTCGGTGAAGTGTAAAGCAAGCAGTGTTTTGAGGTAAGCAGGCTGAAAGTATCACAGGGCGCTGTATGAAGGGTCAGCTTCAGGTCTGGATGGCAAAGTGGACTTAGAGTGTTGTTTCCTTGGAAACTACAAAGTTAAGAGAAATGTGGAATGCTGAGTCCAGAAACACCGTATCTGAGACTGCTTCTCTGTGTCAAAATGACATAGCTCTTCCAGGCAACAGTGGGATGTTCTATTCTTACTAATGGGATATCAAACAGCAAATTTCTGATCGCTTGTGATTTTAGGGGGAAAAATATAAATATCAGTAAAAAAGTAGTAGTCAAAGAACACAGGTATTAGGACACTTTACAGCTGTAGCATGCATGGCCTTGATAGAAATGTTTCCTGTTGGCTAGGCGTGCTGGCTCATGCCTGTAATCCTAGCACTTTGGGAGGCTAAGGCAGGCAGATCACTTGAGGTCAGGAGTCTGAGACCAGCCTGGCCAACAAGGTGAAATCCCGTCTCTACTAAAAATACAAAAATTAGCTGGGGGTGGTGGCGAGAGCCTGTGATCTCAGCTACTCGAGACGTTGAGGCAGGAGAATCGCTTGAACCTGGGAAGAGGAGGTTGCAGTGAGCCGAGATCGTGCCATTGCACTCCAGCCTGGGCAACAGGAATGAGACCCTGTCTCAAAAAAAAAAAGAAAAAAAAAAGAGACAGAAAAAAAAATGTTTCCTGTTGATGTTGCAGCTGGCTTTAGAGGTCCGTGTTATCCCAGTCTAGTGGGAGCGCAGGCAGACTTTTACTTTCTCGTTCCAAGCTAGTTTTCACCACGAATAGAAATCTTGATCTGGCCAGGTACAGTGGTTCATGCCTGTAATCCCAGCTCTTTGGGAGGCTGAAACAGGAGGATCGCTTGAGCCCAGGAGTTCAAAAATAAAAAAATAGAAATCCTGATGCAAATGATGTAATCATTTTTGTTTTTCACATTCCCTGACCACATGACCTAAAATAGCACTACCCCTGACCAGTCACTCTATTTCTTTTTTAAATTTTACTTTATTTTATTTTTAGGACAGGGTCTCCTTCTGTTGCCGAGACTGGAGTGCAGTGGTCTGATCTCAGCTCACTGCAACCTCAGCCTCCCGGGCTCAAATGATCCTCCCACTTGTAGCCTCCCAAGTAGCTGAGACTTACAGGCACACATCACCATCCTTGGCGGTTTTTTTTTTTTTTGTAGAATCAGGGTCTCACCATCTTGCCCAGACTGGTCTCAAACTCGTGGGCTCAAGCAATCCCCTGCCTTGGCTTCCCAAAGTGCTAGGATTACAGGCATGAGCCACTCTGTTTCTAATATGTATGGGAAATGTGCTGTCCTCCTATTCCTACTCCCCCCACCCTCTGGCACTGAGTCCAGGTAGGCAGGCAGGGGGGTGTCTCTCTCCTTTACTTCGACACCCTCACAACCTTGGGGATCAGAAGTGACTCTCTGGAAAGATGCTGCTGCTTCTCACCAGAGGCTGACGATACGAAGGCCACCTCCATGGCCACCTCCTCCAGGCTGCCCTCCTGGAAATAGCAGGAATCATAATTGTTGTTACTGGAAACAGGCGGAGGGTTGGGGGAGCCAAGGCAGTCCCACCCAGGACCAAGGTGGCTCTATTGCACACACTTCGCCGTGGCTCCCCTGAAGGTCCAAACGTGGGGTTCTGCAGAAGCTGGGCTCCCCACTGACCTCCCCTCTTCCTCAGGACCTCCAAGGGTGCTCCTGCTAGTGGCCACATCCAGCCTTTCTGACTGGACAACCTATCTTTTAAAATTTTCAAGTACTTCCGTAAACAGATGCACGTTGCTGTATTTATTTATGTCAAGAGCTTGGTTTGTGATAAGTCAAGCTCAAAAACAGATTGTCATAAAAGAGTGAACCTTGGCAATTTGCCATAAAATAATTACAATACAGATTGTACATGCAAATGATTAGAGATATTTTAAGGTCATAGTGTCTTCACAAATTGAGCTGAAAGGGAACTGTTAGAATGATCTTGCCTAACCCTCTCATCTCACATAGGAAGAACTATTTTAAACTCAGAGAGGTTAAGTGACCTGGCCAAGGTCACACAGCCACCACTAGTTAACTCATATACATTGATGCTCCTGTGGGACTGGGCAGATGAGGAATCTTTTGTTCTCTTTCCTGTCTGCAGGGATTTTTTTTGACGTTACTTTCCTAGTTCTGGCAAGTACCCCTGCTTCTGGTAGTTTTGTGTCTCAATTGATTCAATCTCATTCTTTATTTTATTTTATTTTTGACACAGGGTCTCACTTTGTCACCCAAGCTGGAGTGCAGTGGTATGATCTTAGCTCACTGCAGCCACCACCTCCTGGGTTCAAGCAATTCTTCTGCCTCAGCCCCCCAAGTAGCTGGGATTACAGGCATCCGCCACCACGCCCTGTTAATTTTTTTTTTTTTTTTTTTTTTTTTGTAGAGACAGTGTTTCCCCATGTTGCCCGGGCTAATCTCAAACTCCTGGGCTCAAGTGATCTGCCTGTCTCAGCCTCTCAAAGTGCTAGGATTACAGGCGTGAGCCACTGTGCCCAGCCTTAATCCTATTCTTTAACTTGTTTTGTTTTGTTCTCTCCAGGAGGCTCCCAGCTCTTTTAGATTGGTTGAGAAAAGTGGCCTGGCTGGTCTGGGGCCAGCGGCACCCCTCCCTCCCCCAAACTGCCCAACTCCCCCACCCCTGCAATCCCCTCCTCCACCACCAAGGGGGGTGGTGCTGAAAAACAACTGACTCCAGCAGTGCTGCTCACGTGACCACTGCAGCTGCAGCTCCCGTTCTGCTCCTTGTCCTGGGCTAGGTGGGCACTACCAGGGGCTCCTTCTGTAAGGGGTACTAGGTAGGCACCCGGTCCTGCCGATCCACCACTGGAACAGCTAAGGGGACAGCAGACAGGCACGGTCGGACAGACTTGGCAGATCAGACGTCAGGCCCTCTGCGCTAGTCCCGGGCTCTTTAAGCAGGAACGTGGATGGCCTCAAGATGTCTCACATGGTCCCACTCACCCTCCTCCTCCCTTTGTTCCCTGCCTCCAGGAGGGCTGCTCTGCCCTTCCTTCCTCTGTTCTTTGGCCTTCTGTTCCCTGCCACCACAGACCTTTCCACCCTCTCTCTCTGCTGACTTAGCAGCGCATTGCAGGCCTGGAGGATTAATCAGTGACAGGAAGCTGCCTGTCTCGGAGCGGTGACCGGCTGTGGTCAGGAGAGCCTCAGCAGGGCCAGCCCCAGGAGTCTTTCCCGATTCCGGATCACTGCTCACCCACCTGCTGCTGCCATGAGGCACCTTGGGGCCTTCCTCTTCCTTCTGGGGGTCCTGGGGGCCCTCGCTGAGATCTGTGGTGAGTAACTCGCCTCTGTCCTGTGGCTTGTTCCTTCTGGGTCCTTAGGAGGGTGACTGGGGCATAGGATAGGGGAACTTACCTGCCCCTCTGGGCTCCCATAGCAGTTTGGACTTAGCTGGACCTCAGCATTTAACACATCGTATTGTGACTGATTATATGTCTGACTCCTCACCAGACAAGATCTCCTCCGTTAATTCAGTCTTTAGTTCACACATTCGTTCAGCACATAGTTACTGAGCCTTTTCTCAGTGTTAGCCTTTGGGGAATGTGCAAGGCGTGAGACAAGTCTAATTCCTGCCATCCTAGAGCTTGTGTTCTGGGGAAGGGGGACGGACAAAAGAAATCAATGGTTAGGTGCTCCCACCTGAAATCCCAGCATTTTGGAAGGCTGAGGCGGGAGGATCGCTTGAGTTCAACAGTTTGAGATCAGCCTGGGCAACATAGGGAGACCCCATCTCTACAAAAAATAAAAAAAATTTAAAAATAGCTGGGCATGGGGAAGACTTTCTGAGGACCGAGAGGGAACATGGGAGCTGAGACTCGAAGGAAGAAAAGGAGCTGGCAGGAAAGGAGTGGGGGACACACATTCTAGGCAGCAGGAAGTGAGTCTTCAGAGGTCCTGCCTGCTCCAGCTCTGTGCCCCAAGGGGTCTCTTGGAGCACACTGTCTCCTGGGACCTGTCTGTGAGTCTGAGCTCAGAGGCTCAGGGCTGCTCCTTCAGACAGGAGGCCGAAGGCAGGCTTTGGGACTCTGGGCCGCCCACGCCTCTTTTCCCCTCCTCTGCACCTAGGATTACGCTCAGCAATACACTTTCACCACCGTGGGCTCTTGTAACTCTGGGGAAACCCTGAGAGGTGGGTGCAGTCATATCCAGGTGTCAAGTAAAGAAGTCGAGGGTTGGAGGGGTGAGTGACTCGCTCAGGGTGCTCCACCTTTACCAGAGCTTTGCTGAACTTAGTTTTTTAGAACTTTTCTTTTTTTGTTTTGTTTTTTGTTGAGACAGGTTCTCACTCTGTTGCCCAGGCTGGAGTGCAGTGGCACGATCTTGGCTCACTGCAACCTCTGCCTCGCGGGTTCAAGTGATCCCCCCACCTCAGCCTCCCAAGTAGCTGGGCACTACATGTGCATACCATCATGCTCGGCTAATTTTTGTATTTTTTTGTAGAGACAGGGTTTCGCCATGTTGCCCAGGCTGGTCTCGAACTCCTGGGCTCAAGTGATACTCTTGCTTTGGCCTCCCAAATTGCTGGGATTACAGGCGTGAGCCACTGTGCCCAGCCAGAACTCCAAGCCTCTCATCTGTGTTCCATAAATAAATCAGACTCCTCAGGTCTGGGCCCAGGAATCCCAGCTCTTGGTTCATGTCTGGACAGTTTCCCAGGGGAGTTCTGGGTTCAACCAGCCAGAACTTTCCCTCCTGCAGACCTGGCTGGCCTGGTCCTCAGCCTTGGACACTTAGTCCATTAGCTTGACCCCACAGGAACCCCCATCCCTTGGGGTCTGGGGAACCTTGAACTGGGGTTTGGGGTGCAAATATCTGTGCTGAGTCACTTAATTGCACCCAGCCTCATTCCTTTACCTGTAATAGGGCTAAGAATGCTCCCCTGCCTTCCTCCTTGGTGTAGTACAAAGGAGGATCCCATGACACCTGCTCTCCCAGTTTAAAGTTCTGTGTGTGTATTGTGAAATTGACAAGGATCACTGCACAAACGCTAATGCAAAGTGGGCTCCTGTGCTTCCTTTTCTCCTTCTTCTTCTTCTTCTTTTTTAAAAAATTTTCTTATAGAGATGAGGTCTCACTATATTGCATGGGGTTGGTTTCAAACTCCTAGGGTCAAGCAATCCTCCCACCTTGGCCTCCCAAAGTGCTGGTATTATAGGCGTGAGCCACTCTGTCTGGCTCCTGTGCTTGTGAATGTCAACAGCAATCAGCCCTTAGCTGGCCTGGCTGGGCTGGTAGGGCAAGAGCTCACCCAGGGCTGCTTTTATTACCCTAGGTGAATCTGCCTGGCCCCTTCCTTCTAAGGAGGCTGCTCTGTGGTTGTCAGTCTCTCCCTTTACAGCTGGATCCTGGTCTTTCAGTTTCTAACCCTGTGCTGACTAATCGTGCTGGAGGTGAGAGCCCAGGGTGAGGTCAGGGAACTCCCTTGCGAGTTTCAAGAAAAGGGAGAAGGAAAGAGAGGTGAGGAGGCACAGATGACCAGAGGGACACAGGCTGGGGGAGACTGAGACAGACCCAGAGAGCCTCAGAGACATTGAGGGAGAGAGACAGAGAAATGGAGATAGACATCAAAATTGGTTCTGAGTGAGAGAAAGGGAAAAAAGCAACCCCCCAGTCTCTCTTCATTAACATCTGGTGAGAAACCAGCCATGTGCTCTGGTCTGGGCCCACACAGCAAAGGATTATGTAGGGTTTCATGCTAGTGGATGGCTACCTTATAGCAACAGATATCTGGAGCTGTCGGGAAAACAGACACGAGGTTGTGGGACCCAAACCCACAGAGATGGAGCTGTGTTCTAGGAGCTCTGGTCCTCGCACCAGGAGGCCCAGGAGGCAGATGAGGCATCTTGCAACAGCTCCTTTTCTTAGTCCCCTGGGATATGGCACAGTGGAGGCCACCATCAGGCAGCTGGAGCCCAGCAGCAACTGGGAGGCGGTAAACGGGGACAGAAAGTCCAAGGTGCCTCCAAGGCAAACTACTCTAAACTACCCTGTGCTGAGCTCAGGTCCCTTGGAACTATCCGTAAGGCTTCCACTTCCAGGGTGTTTCAGTATTTTGGTTGCACAGCTTCAAATAAATACAACTGCAACAGGTAAATGGCTGCAAAAGCTGTGGCTGTTTTCTAAGAGCTCATCTCACAATCTCAGATCCTCTTCACTTAAACAGAGATGGCAGGAAAAGCATTATTTTGAGATCTTCATGGAGGAAGTTCACCAGGCAGCCTCAATTCAGCAGCTGGAAGTCTGTGTTGTTTGAACATTTGATGTGTAACATGTTCTGCGTGTGGGCCGATGTTTTTGTAAACGGGCAGTGCACACATTCAGCAGGGCACCAGAGAGCAGGGGCTTTGCAGTTAGTTCCATCCTTGGCTCTGCAGCCTTGTGTAAGACATGACATGACTTTGAACTTCTGTTTCCTCTTTTGTGCAAAGCAATGATGACAGTATCTACATCACAGGACTGGCATGAGGACCAAGTGAGATTGGGCAAGGTGCCTGGGCACACCCCACAGCTTGGCATACAGTCTCACCGTCACCGCTGATGGGCAGAGTGGTTGCCTGGCAATAGCATCCTCTACCTTCAGCCTGCCACCTCTTTCGCTGGCTGGCTCCAACTGCTCTTTTGGGATACATGCTTCCCCCCTTTTTCCCTCCCACTGCCTTTCAGTATGGCTGCAGTTCCCCCTGCAAGTTGGTGTGTGCTGGATGGAGGTGGGGGTGAGGACATGTATTCCCTGGGGAAGGCCCTGGTAACGTCAAAGCACTTCTTTGCTGGTGGCCTGGCCCTGTGACCTCACTTGCACCATTTTCTTTCCTAAGAAATACCAGAGGTGGACAGCCATCTGGTAGAGAAGTTGGGCCAGCACTTCTTGCCTTGGATGGACCGGCTTTCCCTGGAGCACCTGAACCCCAGCATCTATGTGGGCCTGCGCCTCTCCAGCCTGCAGGCGGGGACCAAGGAGGACCTCTACCTGCACAGCCTCAAGCTTGGTTACCAGCAGTGCCTCCTAGGGTATTACCACAGTCTCTTCAATGGAGGGCCTTTCTCTGTGTATAGAATGAAGGGGTTGGTTGGATTAGATCAGAGATGCTAATGCAGGGCTCCTCTTGCTACTACTGCCCCTCCTCAGTGATGTCTGAGGCAGACATCACTAATCCATGGCTGTACTCTTTTTTTGATAAGCCCAGGAGCAGCATCTGACTCTGTACTCCCTTAGTGTGCCTGAGGTAGACATCACTAATTGATGACTGCAGTCTTCCACATTAAGCCTAGAAGCAGCATCTGACTCTGTGTGCTCCCCTCCCATGCATGAGGCAGACATCACTAATCCATGACCACACTCTTTCATACTGAGTCCAGAAGCAGCATCTTTTTTTTTTTCTTTTTTTTTTTTTCTCACTCTGTTGCCCAGGCTGGAGTGCAGTGGCACAATCTTGGCTCACCCCAACCTCCACCTCCCAGGTTCAAGTGATTCTTGTGCCTCAGCCACCTGACTAGCTGGGATTACAGGCATATGCCACCATGCCCAGCTAATTTTTGTATTTTTGGTAGAGACAGGGTTTTACCATGTTGGCCAGGCTGGTCTTGAACTCCTGACCTCAGGTAATTTGCCTGCCTTGGCCTCCCAAAGTGTTGGAATTATAGGCATAAGCCACTGCACCAACCCAAAAGCAGCATCTTTCTGTACTCCCTTTTCAAGAGGCATTACAGAGAGGCCTGTTTTGGAGTTTGAATGAGAGGTAAATAATCAGGGGCAGCCATGAAGCGCCTCTTCCTCAGACTCCCTCCTGAGAAGTGGATGCAGGGGTGGCAAGAAAAGAAGGCCAGGCATAGTTGCTCATACCTGTAATCCCAACATTTTGGGAGGCTGAGGCAGGAGGATTGCTTGAGCTCAGGAGTTCGAGACCAGCCTAGGCAACATATTGAGACCACGTCTCTTAAAAAAAAAAAAAGAAAGAAAGAAACAAAAATAAAAAAAAATTAGCTAGGCGTAGTGACACATGCCTGTGGTCCCAGCTTCTCCGGAGGCTAAGGTGGGAGGATCTTTTGAGGCCAGGAGAACAAGGCTACAATGAGCTATGATGGCACCACTGTACTCCAGCCTGGGAGACAGAGTGAGATCCTATCTCAGTAAAAAAAATAAAAATCTGGCCGGGCATGATGGCTCACGCCTGTAATCCCAGCTACTCGGGAGGCCAAGGCAGGAGAATCACTTGAACTCGGGAGGCGGAGGTTGAGGTGAGCTGAGATCGCGCCACTGCACTCCAGCCTGGGCAACAAGAGCGAAACTCTGTCTCAAAGAAAATAAATAAATAAAATTAAAAAAATGAAAAAGAAAGGAGGGGGCATGTGGGTGAAGTATGGACAAAATAGTGGGGCAGGCACAGGTGATTTGGATGCAGGAGCCCTCGGAGTTTATCCTTGAATCTAATTGTTCATCTTTATTAAATATTTGTGGCATACACCTCACAACAATATAGCTAACACACCTACTTTTGGTGCTTTTATTAACGCTTCCCACTGTTAAGATTTTTTCCACTTTGTGATGCTGGTGGGGTGGGCGCTCCAAGCAGGCTTACTGCGTGGCACTTTCTCACAAAGCCATTAACTGGCCTTGTCCTAGGTCTGCCTTCAGCGAGGATGACAGTGACTGCCACGGCAAGCCTTCCATGGGCCAGCTGGCCCTCTACCTGCTCGCTCTCAGGGCCAACTGCGAGTTTGTTGGGGGCCACAAGGGGGACAGGCTGGTCTCACAGCTCAAGCGGTTCCTGGAGGATGAGAAGCGGGCCATTGGTGAGCAGACATCATCGGCTGGGAGTGGGGAGCACCTGGGAGGGCTCATCAGATGATATTCTCTAGTGAAAATCAGAACTTTGGGTTTTCTCCCCAGGCGTCTTTCCCACCATCCATTCTGCCCGTCTCACTGCCCATGTCGAGGCTCGAACCTGTCCCCATAGTCATCCTTGATCCAGCCTTTCCCACGCTGCACACACTCTATTGACAGGTGTTTTCTGTTTTGTATTTTTTGGTTTTTTTTTGAGATGGAGTTTTGTTCTTGTTGCCCAGGCTGGAGTACAATGGTATGATCTCAGCTCACCGCAATCTCCACCTCCTGGGTTCAAGCGATTCTCTTGCCTTAGCCTCCCGAGTACCTGGGATTACAGGCATGCACCACCACACCCAGCTAATTTTGTATTTTTAGTAGAGATGGGGTTTCTCCATGTTGGTCAGGCTGGTCTTGAACTCCCGACCTCAGGTGATCCGCCTGCCTCAGCCTCCCAAGGTGCTGGGATTACGGGCATCAGCCACTGTGCCCGGCCCATTGGCAAGTCTTGTATTGGCAAGCCACCAAGATTGACTTGATTATCCACCTTCGGGACAACTGGACAGCCTGCTTATGACTTACGCCTTTGTCTCTACTAGCTCTCCTGCCCTGACTTGACCCAGCACACAACAGCCAGAGCCAGCCTTTTCAATATAAACCTGATCTTGCTGGCACTGTTTAAACTCTGCAGGGGCCCCTCACTGCTCTGTGGCCCAGCCTGTCTACCTTACCTTCTCCCCAGCTCTGCTCATCTGTTTTCTGCCTCCCACACACACCTGCCCTCTGTGGGCTCCGGCCATACGGCTCTCTCTCATTTCTCAACTCATAAGCCGGTGTCTTCATACAGGCTCCCTCCATCTGGACTGGCTCCCCGACGTGCAGTTCACTCCTGCTCTACCTTTGGCTCTGCCTCCACCCATCCCCAGCCCCCTCCAGCATTACTTCCTTGGAGGATCCTGTCTTGACTTCCCAGCCGCCCAAATATCACTACTTGGTCTGCATTCCCATTACGATTGCAGTCTCATGAGCAATTGCTGTGGTTGAGGCCTGAACTGCGCAGTGCCCATCTGCCATGGGTCTCCTGCTTCCTCTAAGCCCAGTGAGATGCACAGTGAGACCTCAGCACGTATGGGCTGAGGCAGTGAAGGAATGAAGGATCCCATGACCCAAAGGAGTGTATTGGAAAGTGCAGACCAGGGGTCCCATGCGCTGGTGGGGCTGGCTGCTGGGTGGGGGCAGAGAGGCAACCACTTGGTTTTTTTTCCCTCCGAGGCCATGATCACAAGGGCCACCCCCACACTAGCTACTACCAGTATGGCCTGGGCATTCTGGCCCTGTGTCTCCACCAGAAGCGGGTCCATGGCAGCGTGGTAGACAAACTCCTGTATGCTGTGGAACCTCTCCACCAGGGCCACCACTCTGTGGGTGAGTAGGTCAGACCCTACTGAGGCCAGGCTGGCACTCCCTCAGTCCCCAGGCCTGCACTGATGACCTCCATACCCTGGCCCCACACTCACCTTTCCTTGGGACCCCTCCGTATCAAGTCTTTTAGGGGTGAATTGGTGGGACTCATGGGTGATGCTCCAGCTGTGAGTCAGCTTTGGAGCTGGTAGGTGGATATCTTGAGGCCAGGAGTTCAAGACCAGGCCGGACAACATGGTAAAACCCCATCTCTACTAAAAATACGAAAGTTAGCTGGGCATGGTGGCACATGCCTATAGTCCCAGCTACTCGGGAGGCTGAGGCAGGAGAATCACTTGAACCTGGGAAGCGGAGGCTGCAGTGAGTAGAGATCACACCACTGCCTTGGGTAACAGAGTGAGACTCTGTCTCAAAAAATAAAAAATAAAATAAAACTCCCCTAGTGATTCCAATGTGTGGCCAAGTTTGGAAATAGGTGGTATAGGGTCAAGTCCTTTCGGGCCTCCCTCCTCCAGTCCTTCTCCCTAACCTCTATCCCTCAAGTTGCAGAGTGATCAGCCAAACCAGTTTGCCTAGAAATGAGCAGTTTCCTGGGACATAGGATTTTCAGGGTCCAGACAAGGAAAGTCTTGGGCAGACCAGGTTGAGTTGGTGCCCTCAGCTGATCTGACCATGTTGCCCTTCTTCTCCAAGCCCTCCTGTGGTTGCCCATAGCTACAAGGGCCTGACTCTCAAGCCCCCACCTGTCCTGGCCCCTTGGCTCTCCAGCTCATCACGTGTTCTGTTCCCCCCTTCAAGACACAGCTGCCATGGCAGGCTTGGCATTCACCTGTCTGAAGCGCTCAAACTTCAACCCTGGTCGGAGACAACGGATCACCATGGCCATCAAGACAGTACGAGAGAAGATCTTGAAGACCCAGACCCCCGAGGGCCACTTTGGGAATGTCTACAGCACCCCATTGGCATTACAGGTGGGAAAGAGACTCTGGAGCCATGGCCACCCTGGGGAACAGTGAGCGGGGAGTGTTCAGGGGCTGGAGCACCTAGCCCCTCCCCACCGGCTGACCTCCTCCCTCTCTTCCCCACTCTATCACCAGTTGCTCATGACCTCCTCCATGCCTGGGGCAGAGCTGGGAACAGCATGTCTCAAGGCGAGCGTTGCTTTGTTGGCTAGTCTGCAGGACGGAGCCTTCCAGAATGCTCTCATGATTTCCCAGCTGCTGCCTGTTCTGAACCACAAGACCTACATTGATCTGATCTTCCCAGACTGCCTGGCACCACGAGGTAGCCCAGCCTTTTGTGGAAGCACAGCCCTTTACAATCTGCTGCGCACGCGTTGACGTCCCAGTGAGGGGAGGGTGCTTCGTCCTGATTTGCTGAGTCTGCACAAGTTTGTGGGTGTGCATGGGACACAGCAGCCAAAATGTGGTCACAGCTTCTGGAAGCTGACAGTGTGGGGAGGAAGACACTAAATGGAGAGCCCTGGGCATACCGCTTGTGTGATACCCAGTACAGACATGTTTGAGTGAATGGATGAATGAATGAAGGAATGAATGAGGAGAGACACATTTTGGTTAACTCTAATACAACATGATAAGCCCCAGTAGCAGCATGATCCAGGCTTCCTCTGAGAAAGGGGCTAAGGAGGTGATTGGATTTGCCAATTAAGAATGGAGAAGGAGGCCAGGTGCAATGGCTCATGCTTGTAATCCCAACAATTTGGGAGGCCAAGGCAGGTGGCTCACCTGAGGTCAGGAGTTTAAGACCAGCCTGGCTAACATGGCAAAACTCCATCTATTAAAAATACAAAAAAGTAGCCAGGTGTGGTGGCGAGTGCCTGTAATCCCAGCGACTCAGGAGGCTGAGGCAAGAGAATCACTTGAACCCCAGAGGTGGAGGTTGCAGTGAACTGAGATTGCGCCATTGCACTCCAGTCTGGGTGACAGAGTGAGACTCTGTCTCAAAAAAAAATAAATAAACAAAAAATAAAAAAAAAAACAGAAAAAAGAAGAAAAGAATGGAGAAGAAGGAGGCTGGACACGGCGGCTCGTGCTTGTAATCCTAGCACTCTGGGAAGCTGAGGCGGGTGGATTGCCTGAGCCCAGGAGTTTGAGACCAGGCTAGGCAAGATGGTGAAACCCTGTCTCTACTAAAATACAAAAGATTAGCCAGGTGTGGTGGTTGATGCCTATAATCCCAGCTACTAGGGAGGCTGAGGCACAAGAATCACTTGAACCTGGGAGGCAGAGGTTGCAGTGAGCCGAGATCGCGCCATGGCACTCCAGCCTGGGCGACAGTGTGAGACTCTGTCTCCAAAAAAAAATACAAGAATGGATAGAGTAGAGCCGAGAAGAGGCAGCAAGAACAAAGACACAGAGGTGCACAGAGTTTGAAGGAATTTTGAGGAATCGTCTTGCAAAAGAATGGGATCTGGGAGAATGATGGAGTGGAAGGCAGATGAATGAAGGGGAGGTGAGCCCATCAGGGTAACAGAGACGCATTGTGAACAAATACATGTTCTAGAAAGAGCCTTCTGGAGTGCTAGGTGCCAGAGAGGTGGGAGGAAGGATACTGGAAGCAGAGGAACCAGTGAGGGGCCTGATCTTGGGTGGTGGGAGATGTGGGGAATGAGGGACAGGGGAGGCTGGGATGGAAGCCAGGTTTCAGCTGAGCAGGTGGTGGTGGCATTGATGGAGATGAGGACTTGGGGAAGGACAAGGTCCAGGTGTCTTTGAGGGAAGACAGGAAGACAAATATCCAGGATCCCTGTCCTCACACCAACTACCCCTTCCTTTCTCCCTGGCACAGTCATGTTGGAACCAGCTGCCGAGACCATTCCTCAGACCCAAGAGGTCATCAGTGTCACACTGCAGGTGCTTAGCCTCTTGCTGCCATACAGACAATCCATCTCTGTTCTTGCCGGGTCCACCGTGGAAGATGTCCTGAAGAAGGCCCATGAGTTAGGAGGATTCACGTGAGACTCCCACCTCCCAGTCCTTACCCCCACCCCAGCCCCACATGCCTGATACAGGGTCACGGAAGAGACAGGGGACAGAGGAGAGGGTTCCCTCGGGAGAGACACTGGCCCTGCTTCTGCTTCTACCTGCTCCGCTCCTTTGTTGCCCATGGTGTTATGGAAACAGGGAGCCATAGGCCAGCATTGTCATTGAGAGAGCAGGCTCTGGAGGCAGAACCCCCCAGTTGGAATCCCAGCTCTAACCAGCTAGGTTCCAGGTAGGCACCCACAATTCACTGAGGAGAACAGTTGTGCCCCCTCCATGCAGGGCCAGTATGAGGAGTCTGGGAGTTAGTACACATAGAGATGGTGGCATGTGCTTTTTATATGTGCAAGTTCCAGCACGTAGCAAGCGCTCAACACAGCGTTGCTTTCATCAGAGTGAGAACTGCTTTTTGTTTGTTTGTTTGTTTGTTTGTTTTTAAAAGACAGGGTCTCACTCTGTCACCCAGGCTGGAGTGTAGTGGTGCAATCACGGCTCACTGCAGCCTCAAACTCTGGGGATGAAGCAACTCTACTGTCCTGCCTCAGCCTCCCGAATAGCTGAGACAATAGGCACGTGCCACCCATCCCTGGCTAATGCTAATTTTTTTTTTTTTTTTTGAGACAGAGTGTCACTCTGTTACCCAGGCTCTGGAGGCCCAACTTGTGTCTGTGTATTTATTTTTATTTATTTATTTATTTATTTTTTATCTTTTTTGAGACCGAGTCTCGCTCTGTCGCCCAGGCTGGAGTGCAGTGGCCGGATCTCAGCTCACTGTAAGCTCCGCCTCCCAGGTTTACGCCATTCTCCTGCCTCAGCCTCCCGAGTAGCTGGGACTACAGGCGCCTGCCACCACGCCCGGCTAGTTTTTTGTATTTTTTTAGTACAGACGGAGTTTCACCGTGTTAGCCAGGATGATCTCGATCTCCTGACCTCGTGATTCGCCCGTCTCGGCCTCCCAAAGTGCTGGGATTATAGGCTTGAGCCACCGCGCCCGGCCCATTTATTTATTTTTTTATTTCGAGACAGAGTCTCCCTCTGTTGCCCAGGCTGGAGTGCAGTGGCGCAATCTCGGCTCACTGCAAACTCCATCTCCTGGGTTCAAGTGATTCTCCTGCCTCAGCCTCCTGAGTAGCTGGGACTACAGGCATGTACCACCATGCCCAGCTAATTTTTGTATTTTTAGTAGAGATGGGGTTTCACTATGTTGGCCAGGCTGGTCTCTAACTCATGACCTCAGGTGATCTGCCTGCCTTGGCCTCCCAAAGTGCTGGGATTACGGGCATGGGCCACTGTGCCCGGCCATGTATTTATTTAGGCAAGGTCTTGCTCTGTTACCCAGGCTGAAGTGCAGTGGCACAGTCATAGCTCACTGCAGCCTCAAATTACCCAAGCAGCAGGGACTACAGGTATGCACCACCACACCCATCTACTTTTTTTTGAGATGGAGTCTCCCTCTGTCGCCCAGACTGGGTTGCAGTGGCACAATCTCAGCTCACTGCAGCATCTATCTCCCGGGTTCAAGCGATTCTCCTTCCTCAGCTTCCTGAGTAACTGAGACTATGGGCATGCACCACCATACCTGGCTAATTTTTATATTTTGAGTAGAGATGGGATTTTTCCATTTTGGCCAGGCTGGTCTTGAACTCTTGACCTCAAGTGATCTGTCTGCCTCAGCCTCCCAAAATGCCAGGATTACAGGCGTGAGCCACTGTGCCTGGCCCAGAATAAGAACTTTTATTATATCTCAACTTTATTTGAGACAGGGTCTCACTCTGTCACCTAGGTTAGCGCGAAGTGGCACAATCACAGTTCACTGCAGCCTCAACCTTCCAGGATCAGATGATCCTCCCACCTCAGCCTCCCAGGTAGCTGGGAACTACAGGCATGCGCCACCACGCCTGGCAAATTTTTTTTTTTTTAATTTTTTGTAGAGATGGTATTTCTCCATGTTGCCCAGACTGGTTTCAAACTCCTGGACTCAAGTGATCTACCGACCTTGGCCTCCCAAAGTGCTGAGATTACAGGCGTGAGCCACCGTGGCTGGCCAGAATAAGAACTTTTATTATGAAATAAGTTTGGCCCAATCCTTTTATTAATTACCTCAAGGAGGTTGGACAATGTCCTTACATTTGCTTCTCACCCTGAGCTTAGACCAGTCTGAGAATGAGCATGTCTGGACTGCTATTTGATACTAGGTCCTGCCCATGATGAAATAAGATGAATGTAATTCTCATGTTATCAGTAGGGAGTCCAGCCCAGAGAAGTTGAGTGCCTTCCACCAGGTCACGCAGACCACAGACTTCTCCCCTACAATCATGGACCTGTTTCTGTTCCCAATGGGCCCCAATTTCTGTCCCCAGTGGGAGTTCCTGGAGAACAGCATCCTGCATCCAGGGAGGGCCCACAATTGGGTTCTTCAGGTCCTCTAGGCCAGGGAATCTCAGACCAGAGATATGCAAAGACTCCTCCAAAGTACAAAAATTCTCCCAGACCCCAGGTTGAGTTATTTCTTCTGTAATATGACTTAGATGTGTACTGATATGTTTACTAAATATAAAGTCTTTGGCCAGAGGTGGTGGCTCACTCCTATAATTCCAGTGATTTGGGAGGCTGAGGCAGGAGGATCACTTGAGCCCAGGAGTTCAAGACCAGCCTGGGCAACATAGTGAGACTACCATCTCTACAATTTTTTTTTTTTTTTTTTTTTTAAGGTGGAGTCTTGTTCTGTTGCCCAGGCTGGAGTGCAGTGGTGCAATCTCGGCTCACTGCAACCTTCACCTCCTGGATTCAAGCGATTCTCCTGCCTCAGCCTCCCAAGTAGCTGGGATTACAAGCGTGTGCCACCATGCCTGGCTAATTTTTGTATTTTTTTAGTAGAGACTGGGTTTCACCATGTGGGCCAGGCTGGTGACGAACTCCTGACCTCAAGTGATCCACCCACCTCGGCCTCCCAAAGTACTGATTAGAGGCATGAGCCACCGTGCCCGGCCCCCCAAAATTTTTTTAATTAGCTGGGCATGATGGTGTGCACTTGTAGTTCTAGCTACCCAGAAGGCTGAGGTGGGAGGACAGCTTGAGCTCAGGAGTTCAAGGCTGCAGTGAGCTATGATGATGTCACTGTCCTGCAGCCTGGATGACAGAAGAAGACTCTGTCTTTAAAAAAAAAAAAAAAAGGCCAGGCGCGGTGGCTCACGCCTGTAATCCCAGCACTTTGGGAGGCTGAGGCCGAGGCGGACCTCTGGAGTCAGGAGATGAGGCCCTGGGAGTAGAAACCCGTCTCTACTAAAATACAAAAAAAAAAAATGAGCAGGCCTTGATGGTGAGCGCCTGTAGTCCAACTTCTTTCGGGAGGCTGGGAGCAGGAGAATAAGCGTGAACAAGGGTAGACTTACAGTGAGCCAGGATCGCCACTCACTCCAGCAGGCAACAGAGCCAAACTTCTCTCAAAAAAAAAAAAAAAAAAGACTGAGTGTGATGGCTCACACCTGTAATCCCAGCCCTTTGGGAGGCCAAGGCGGGCAGATCACTGGAGGCCAGTAGTTCAAAACCACCCAGGCCAATATGGCGAAACCCTGCCTCTACCACACACAAAAAAGTCCTTTCTCTTTCTAGCAGTAGGCAGCTTTAAATCCCCAACAACTTTGTAAATTAAATAGAAAAGTATAAAAACCAATATCATTCAAATAAGGACGCTCTGCAGAGGCGCCAGCCTGCACTTTAGTACCTCCCTGTATTTGAGCTGCAGTGAAGCCTGAGCACTCCTGCCCTGGCTCAGCCACTTCATTCACTATGAGGGCCACCTCCCTTCCCTTCCTGGTGGCCTATGGCACATAGCGCAATGCTGCTGGGCACCAGCGCAGTCACTGATGGCCACACACAGGCTGAGTGCCCTTGGGAGGGCTGAGACCCACAGACTGAGATTACCCAGAACCGGCTGGTATTCGGGTTTGAATATTGTCAGCAAAATGAAAGACAATTTGAATTTAACATTTTTATTCAGAGCTCAGGGACCTCTGGGAAGACACTGTGGACTCCAGTCTGAGAAATGGTTCTCTTGTTAATGTGTGTGGATGCTGGAACTGGGTTCAGGCATGAAGACTACATTTGAGGCCCCTGAATGCACAGCGGAGAAAGCTCTTCTGCAGACAGACAGATAGACAGATGTGGAGAGAAGTGGCCCTGTGCAGCACATGGCCCTGCAGAGTTAAGGAACGGGAAAAGGGCTACTCTGTGACATTCCTTAGAACAGTACTTTCCCTTCGCTTAAGTCACCCCAAATAGATTTGTGTTTCTTTCTTTTTTTTTTTTTTTTGAGAGGGAGTTACACTCTGTCGCCCAGGCTGGAGTGCAGTGGCACAATCTCAGCTCACTGCAACCTCTACCTCCTGGGTTCAAGCAATTCTCCTGCCTCAGCCTCCCAAGTAGCTGGGATTACAGGGGCCCACCACCACACCTGGCTAATTTTTGTATTTTCAGTAGAGACAGGGTTTCACCATGTTGGCCAGGCTGGTCTCAAACTCCCGACCTCAGGTGATCCACCTGCCTCTGCCCCTGCCTCTGCTGGGATTACAGATGTGACCCACTGCACCCAGCCTGTGTTTCTTAAAACCAAAAAAATCCCTCTGTCTCTAAGACTGCAACCTTCAATAACTTAGGGCTGTATTACCCCAGAGGGTACTTTCTGGAAGATGCATCGGTTCACATCACTCCTCTGTTACCTCGATGGTCTCACCTCCTTTTCATTCATTTGCATTCTCCCAGAACCCGCTCATTTGTTGTTATTTTTTGTTTGTTTGTTTGTTTGCTTTTGTTTTTGAGAAGCAGTCTTGCTCTGTCACCCAGGCTGGAGTGCAGTGGTGTGATCTCAGGTCACTGCAACCTCCGCCTACTAGGTTCAAGCGATTCTCCTGCCTCAGCCTCCTGAATAGCTGGGATTACAGGCTTGTATCACCACACCCAGCCTAATTTTCGTGTTATTAGTAGAGATGGGGTTTCACCATGTTGTCCAGGCTGGTCACGAACTCCTGACCTCAAGTGATCCACCCGCCTCGGCCTCCCAAAGTCCTGGGATGACAGGCATGAGCCACCGTGCCTGGCCTGACCCCGCTCTTTTGAAAGACCATTCCCCCAAATTCTGTGCACCTGTGTGCCTTTCTTCTCTCTGCCTCCTCTCGGCTCTGCCCCGCTCTCCTCCCTTCTCCTCTGGCAAATCCCACTCATCTCTTCAAGCCACTCTTCCAGGGGAAGCCCTGATCGTGCTGCTTCCTCCTGTGGGAGGGACGAAGGACCTGGCCTACAGAGTTTGTTTTGTTTTGTTTTGTTTTGAGATGGAGTTTCGCTCTTGTTGCCCGCCTGGAGTGCAATGGTGCGATCTCGGCTCACTGCAAACCTCCACCTCCCGGGTTCAAGTGGTTCTCCTGCCTCAGCCTCCCCAGTAGCTGGGATTACTGGCATGCACCACCACACCCAGCTAATTTTGTATTGTTAGTAGAGATGGAGTTTCTCCATGTTGGTCAGGCTGGTCTCGAACTCCTGACCTCAGGTGATCTGCCTGCCTCAGCCTCCCAAAGTGCTGGGATTACAGGCTTGAGCCGCTGTGCCTGGCCCAGGCTCACGGAGTTTTAAGAGACTTCCTGTGGCAGTGGCATCCAGACAGAGTGAAGAAACTCAAAGTTGGAGGCCAGAAGCTCAGGAAAGAGGGAGTGTGAGTGAGGAGTCTCTTGGCTGCCAGGGCCAGAAATTGAACTCCAACCCTCTCCACAACAGTGGGTGTAGAGCATGTAGAATCAGAGAGGTAGCTGAGCCATGCAGCCCCAAGAAGAGGGGAATGCCACTGAGCCACAGAGACCCAGTGCCACTGCCAGGTGTCTCTGCCTGCATTTCCCATGACCCTCCCTCTCTCTGCATGCAGGCTTCACCCTCTCTCATTGTACATTGTACACATTCTAGGTGACACCGGCAGCTTCTGATTCTCATGCCCCATAACATCAGCCCCCCAGAGAGGGGACAACTGCTGAGCTGATAACATAATAGATGCCCCTTTCCTGGAGGCCATGGTCATGGTCAGCGTGGAGAGGATGAAGCCTGAGCAGGCAGGATCGGGGATCTGGAGGGGAAGGAGTTGAGACCACAGACCTGTGGCTAGGTGGCCCGGGAAGGGTTTGACTAGTGTCGGCCCAAAGAGCTTGGAAAGGATTTTCCTGCTGTGGGTGAGTTCTGCCTCTCCCCTTAGGGACAACAGCTGCCTCTTCTCTCTCTCTGCCTTTCCCTTTTGTAGATATGAAACACAGGCCTCCTTGTCAGGCCCCTACTTGACCTCTGTGATGGGGAAAGCGGCTGGGGAAAGGGAGTTCTGGCAGCTCCTCCGAGACCCCGACACGCCCCTGTTGCAAGGTGAGTCATGGCCTGACGCCCTGGACGTGCCCCCTACCCCAAGTTTACCCAGCCAAGAGGCTTCATCAACTTACCCCAGCTTTCCCTAGCACCCTCCTGGGCCACAGCTTCACAAAATCAATGATGCTCAAAGTTGGATATATTATATTGAACTGAAGTCTTAGAATTTTTATGTAAGTTATTGTGGAAATTCCAGGAAACTAAATAGATTATTAAAAAAAAAAAAAAAAGAACTAGAAGAAAATTTAAATCACCTAGAATTCCTACTACGTAGGAATAATGTCTCTCTCTCTTTTTTTTTTTTTTTTTGAGATGGAGTTTTGCTCTTGTTGCCCAGGCTGGAGTGCAGTGGTGCGATCTTGGCTCACTGCAACCTTCACCTCCTGGGTTCATGTGATTCTCTCGCCTCAGCCTTCCTAGTAGCTGGGATTACAGGTGCCTGCTACCATGCCCAGCTAATTTTTTTGTATTATTAATAGAGATGGGGTTTCACCATGTTGGCCAGGCTGTTCTTGAACTCCTGACCTCAAGTGAGCCCCACCAGCCTCAGCCTCCCAAAGTGCTGGGATTACAGGTGTGAGCCACCGCGCCCAGCCAAAATAACGTGGTGGTGTTGTTCGTTTTTGTTTTTGTTTTGAGATACGGTCTTGCTCTGTCACCAAGGCTAGAGTGCAGTGGCACAATCTCAGCTCGCTGTAGCCTCAACCTTCCGGGTTCAAGCAATCCTCCCACCTCAGCTTCCTGAGTAGCTGGGGCTACAGGCACACACCACCATGCCCGGCTGATTTTTCTATGTGTGGTAGAGACGAGGTTTCACCATGTTGGCCAAGTTGGTCTCAAACTCCAGAGCCCAAGCGGTCTGCCTGCCTCTGCCTCCCAAAGTTCTGGGATTATAGGCATGAGCCACCATGCTCTGCCAAAATTACTTAATTTTTCCTCTAGATACTTTAAAAAAATATGCCAGTAAGTTTTTCATAAAAAAGTGGAGCCATGCTATCCAGTGGAAATAAAATGTTGCCCACATGTATAATTTTAAAATTTCTACTTGGTAAAACTTTTATATACATATACATATACATATTTATTTATTTATTTATTTATTTATTTATTTATTTATTTATTTATTTTGAGATGGAGTCTTGCTCTGTTGCCCAGGCTGGAGTGCAATGGCGAGGTCTCAGCTCACTGCAACCTCTGCCTCCTGGGTTCAAGTGATTCTCCTGCCTCAACCTCTCAAGTAGCTGGGATTACAGGCGTGTGCCACCATGCCCAGCTAATTTTTGTATTTTTAGTAGCGACAGCATTTCACCATGTTGGCCAGGCTGGTTTCAAAGTCCTGACCTCAAGTGACCTGCTCGCCTCAGCCTCCCAAAGTGCTGGGATTACAGGTGTGAGCCACTGCGCCTGGCCTGCAAACAGACCCTTAAAGGTCATCTGTCCCTACTCTTGCTACTTAAGTTGCCTTTATATTCCACCCCTAAAGAACTTTTATGGGGCACTTACCGTATGTCAAGCATTGTGGCGAGTGCTTTAGAGAAGGCGGGACTTTCTGAGGGAGCCCACTAAAAAGCATTCTTTTTTCTTGCTCTCATTCTGAATAAATTGGGGAATAAAAAATAGGAGCTACAGATGGACACCCCAAGTCTGGCCAGTTCTATTACTGATAAAGACAGGAGGATGTAGCTTAGGGTGAGAGCTAGGTGGACCCAGCCAGGAAGCAGACCTGGGCAGTTGTAGCCTCTACCTCCTACGCACTCTGCCCTTAAGTCTAGCAGGAAGCCCACTCCCAGTAGAAAAACAGAGAGAGCCCCCGCTACACGTGCCTAGTTTATTCTTCCCAAATCAACCAGTTGCATAAATCACTCCTCTATCTTCCTTGGGGTGGAAAGTGGATGAGAGTTATAATTTGAGTTCCCTTTTGTCTTAGTCCATTGAAGCTGCTATTACAAAATACCATAAACTAGGTGGCTTATAAACAGCAGAAAACGGTGGCTCACGCCTGTAATCCCAGCACTTTGGGAGGCTGAGGCGGGTGGATCACCTGAGGTCAGGAGTTCAAGACCAGCCTGACCAACATGGTGAAACCCCGTCTCT
The DNA here is from genome assembly GCF_008728515.1 of Papio anubis. Lineage (NCBI taxonomy): Eukaryota > Metazoa > Chordata > Mammalia > Primates > Cercopithecidae > Papio > Papio anubis. The sequence continues at coordinate 20,101,273 of NC_044991.1, read as the reverse complement.
ACTAAAAATACAAAAAATTAGCTGGGGGTGGTGGCGGGCGCCTGTAATCCCAGCTACTCGGGAGGCTGAGGCAGGAGAATCGCTTGAACCCAGGAGATGGAGGTTGCAGTGAGCTGAGACCACACCACTGCATTTCAGCCTAGGCGACAAGAGCGAAACTCCATCTCAAAATAAAATAAAATAAAAATTAAATTAAATTAAATAACAGAAATGTATTTCTTACAGTTCTGGAGGTTGGGAAGTCCAAGATCAGGACACGGACAGATTCAGTGTCTGATGAGGGCCCACTTTCTGGTGGTACCTGCTGCCTGTGTTCTCACATGGTAGAAGGGACAAGGCAACTCTCTGCGGCCTCTTTTTTTTTCTTTTTTTCTTTCCTTCTTTATTTTTATTATACTTTAAGTTCTAGGGTACATGTGCACAACATGCAGGTTTCTTACATATGTGTACACGTGCCATGTTGGTGTGCTGCACCCATTAACTCGTCATTTACATTAGGTATATCTCCTAATGCTATCCCCCGCCGTCCCTCCACCCCACGACAGGCCTCTGGGGCCTCTTTTTAAATTTAAAAAAAAAATGTTTTCCTGGCCCTTGCCTGGTGAAGGAACCTCTTTTATAATGGTAGTTTAAAAAATTTTTTTTTTTTTTTGAGATGGGGGTCTCACTCTGTCACCCACGCTGAGTGCCGTATCACGATCTCAGCTCACTGCAACGTCGCCTCCCAGGCTTAAGCAATCCTCCCACCTCAGCCTCCTGAGTAGGTGTGACCATAGGCCTATGCCACAAAGCCCAGCTAGTGTTTTGTATTTTTGATAGAGATGTGGTTTCACCATGTTGCTTAGGCTGGTCTTGAACTCCTGAGCTCAAGTGATCCACCTGCCTCGGCCCCCCAAAGTGCTGGGATTCCAGGTGTGAGCCACCCTGCTCGGCCTATAATGGCACTTTCCTATCCCATTCATGAGGCTCTACCCTCATGACCTAATCACCTCCCAAAGGCCCTAAGGCCTCCTGATCCCATCACCTTTGAGGTTAGGTTTTAACATTTAAATTTTGGGGCAACACAGACATTTTGGATCATAGCACCTCCATTGAAAGGGAACATTTCTGACACCTGGCTCTCTCAGAGGGCCCTTTCAGCTCCCCTGCAGGCTGCATTCCCACCTAACCAACAAGCGCACCGACACTCACTCACTCAGAGGTTAAATAACTTGTCCAGAGTCACAGCAGTAATGAATAACAGAGCTGGGGCTTGAATCCAGGCATCCTCCTAGAGCCTGGATTCTCTGTAGTGAGTGAAGGCTGACTCCCGGGAGACTTCATGCATGGTCCTGGTTCCCTCTCCAGACCACACTGCGCAAGTTTCTCTTCCCGATGGCCCCGAGGGTGTTACCAAGACAGCGGCCCTTCCTGTCAGGTGTTTTTATTGCCAGATGAGCCCGTGGCCTCAGGAACCCTTTAGGAAGCTGAGTTCAGAGTCTTTGAGCAGGCTTTGGGGAGGTTCCAGCTTCTCACCACCAAGCCCCAGGTGGATTCGTACAGACCCTGGCCTCAGGGTTGGGAGACTGGAAGATGAGGTTGCAGGGTACAATATTCTGCCCAGTTCACCCCGCCTTGCTCAATCTGTTTCTGCAGGTATTGCTGACTACAGACCCAAGGATGGAGAAACCATTAAGCTGAGGCTGGTTAGCTGGTAGCCCCTGAACTCCCTCATCCCAGCAGCCTCGCACACTCCCTGGGCTTCTACCCTCCCTCCTGATGTCCCTGGAACGGGAACTTGCCTGACCCTGCTGCCACCTCCTGTGCACTTGGAGCAATGCCCCCTGGGATCACCCCAGCCACAACCCCTTCGAGGGGCCTACACCATGGCCTACCCTGAAACAGGGAGCCAAGCACCTTCCCTGGGAAGTCTTTCTGGCCAGGTCTGGCCAGCCTGGCCCTGCAGGTCTCCCACGAAGGCCACCCCATGGTCTGATGGGCATGAAGCATCTCAGACTCCTTGGCAGAAGGAAAAGGAGTCTGCAGGCCGCAGGTGTTGTGAGGACCACTTGTTCTGTGGTTGGGGTCCTGCAAGAAGGCCTCCTCAGCCTAGGGGCTATGGCCCTGACCCCAGCTCTCCACTCTGCTATTAGAGTGGCAGCTCCGAGCTAGTTGTGGCACAGTAGCTGGGGAGACCTCAGCAGGGTGCTCAGTGCCCGCCTCTGACAAAATTAAAGCATTGATGGCCTGTGGACCTGCTGCAGTGGCCTAGTGCCTCATACTCCTCAGGTGCAGGGGTAGGGACAAGAGAAGGGGGAAGTAACCCCATCGGGGAGGAGTGGAGGGTGGCTGAGCCATCTCTGGGCATTGGGGGAGTGATGGGAATGCCAGCACTGACGACATTGACTACTACTGACTGAGCACCCACTACTATCTGCTGAGCACTCACTTGCTAGATACTATCTTGAACAACTTTATGAGGTTGCTGATATTTTCATTTTTATCCTGCTTTACCAATCAGGAAACTGGGAGGCCGGGCATGGTGGCTCATGCCTGTAATCCCAGCACTTTAGAAGGCCGAGGCAGGTGGATCACAAGGTCAGGAGTTCGAGACCAGCCTGGCCAACATAGTGAAACCCCATCTTTACTAAAAATACAAAAAATTAGCCAGGTGTGATGTTGCGTGCCTGTAATCGCAGCTACTCGGGAGGCTGAGGCAGGAGAATTGCTTGAACCCTGGACGCGGAGGTTGCAGTGAGCCGAGATCGCGCCATTGCACTCCAGCCTGGGCAACAAGAGTGAAACTCCGTCTCAAAAATAAAAAAAATAAAAAATAAAAAAATTAAAAAAAAAAATCAGGAAACTGGTGCTCAAAAAGGAAAAGTGACTCAGCAAGGTCACAGACTAGGCAGTGAGGCTGTGGGAACCTGGCTCAGGGACACAGACCTGGCCTGGGACAGCCTTGCAGCTCCTCCACTAAAATACTGAAAATAAGAGGCTTCGATGATGGTTATAATCGTATGGCAGAACCCCAACTCAACTGGAGCCTTGGGACCCCGAAGCTAGGGTCTCACTCCCTGCTCTTCCCCAAGGCACCATTAGGGCACCACCCCAGGCCTTGGCGGCCGCGACGCGGGGATCCTGCCTCTCATTGGTCAGGGGCTTAGGGGCTCTGGGCTGCCCTCTTGAAGGTAGGGTTCAGCCCAGGCAGGCACCCCCTATGCTGCACCCCACCAAGGCTAGGAAGAGGTCCTGTCCTCAGTGGGAGGGACCCTCTGATGAACAGCCCATCAGGTCTGGGTCCACGTGCCTGGGAAGAGATAGTGACACACTTGGAGTCCTTGAAGCTGCAAATCAAACCTCCTAGAGCACCATCTTCAAATACTTAGGGTCTGGGAAGATAGGGGAAGTAGGCAATTTAAAATATTTCTTTACATTGGGTCAGGTGCTGTGGCTCACGTCTGTAATCCTAGCATTTTGGGAGGATGAGGATCACCTGAGGTCAGGAGGTCAAGACCAGCCTGGCCAACATGGTGAAACACCGTCTCTACTAAAAATACAAAAATTAGCTCAGGCGTGGTGGAGGTGCACCTGTAATCCCAGTTATTCAGGAGGCTGAGGCACGAGAATTGCTTGAACCCAGGAGGTGGAGGTTGCAGTGAGCCAAGATTGCACTACTGCACTCCAGCCTGGGCAACAGAGTGAGACTCCATCTCAGAAAAGAAAGAAAGAAAAAACAACCATTATTTTATATTGAAAAAAACTTAGGTGTACCAGGAAGCCAAATGCAAAATCAGTCCCCCCGCCTTTTTTTTTTTTTTTTGAGATGGAGTCTCACTCTGTCGCCCAGGCTGGAGTGCAGTGGCGCGATCTCGGCTCACTACAAGCTCCACCTCCCGGGTTCACACCATTCTCCTGCCTCTGCCTCCCGAGTAGCTGAGACTACAGGCTCCTGCCACAACGCTCAGCTCATTTTTTTGTAGTTTTAGTAGAGACAGGGTTTCACTGTGTTAACCAGGGTGGTCTTTATCTCCTGACGTCATGATCCGCCCGCCTCGGCCTCCCAAAGTGCTGGGATTACAGGCATGAGCCACCACGCCTGGCCAATCGGTCTCATTTTTAAGGTGAAATGTCTATGCCCAGAACCCCAAACCTCTGCTTGTTCACTTGCCCATCCTTAATCATGGTGAGAGCACTTCAGGGAGGATTCAGGACTGACTTGTCCTATGACTGACTCTCCCTTAACAGTCCTGAAGCAGAGGCACAGAGATTCATGGGCTGGCAGCTTGCCTTCGGTCGCACAGCCTGTGGGTGGCAGAGCTGAGATTCCCCCACCTTGCGCCCCAGTGCCAACACTTGCTGTTGTACCATGCCACCTCCCTGCCCCCTGAGACTGGGCCTGAGGAAGCCACAGGCCCCTCCCATGTTGGGGAGACTGGTTGTGGCAGGTCTCAGGCCAGGCTAGAGAGAAAGTGAAGGGGAACTACAGGGGGCTGCTCTGCACTGGACTCTGAGGGGCTCATGAGCTGGGTTTGATCCTCCCTCCAGGAGGGACGGTTGGGGTGTGTTTGGCCCTGAGGAGCAGGAAGCTGCTGAATCCTGCTCAAATGAAAAGATATTTGCTAAGCCAGGCACAGTGGCTCACACCTGTAATCCCAGCACTTTGGGAGGCAGAGGCAGGCGGATCACTTGAGGTCAGGAGTTCAAGGCCAACGTGGTAAAATCCTGTCTCCACTAAAAATACAAAACTTAGTTGGGTGTGGTGGCAGACGCCCGTAATCTCAGCTACTCAGGAGGCTGAGGCAGGAGAATCACTTGAACCCCGGAGGTGGAGGTTGCCGTGAGCCGAGATCACACCACTACACTCCAGCCTGGGCAACAGAGTGAGACTCCAAAAAAAAAAAAAAAAAAAAAAGGATATTTGCTGAAAAGACCCAGCCCGTCAAACTCAGGGGCAGTCAAGGGAGGTAGTGAAATGGAAGCTGGAGCTCAGAGCTTCTTCACCTCCCCTGCCCTCAGGCCTTCTCTGCCTCCTTCCCACCAGTCAGCTGCTTCTGGGCATGGTCCTGGCAGAGACTTGTCTCCCTTCCAGTTCAAGCTCCCTCTTACTTTCTCAGCTTGTGTCCCACGCCACTGAGTCTCTGAGACACTGGGTCAGATGTCTAGTCTGGCACAATTGGCAGGAATCCCGAGAAACAGTGTGGGTGAGGCGACAGTCATGTTGGGTACATGGCCGCATAACAGGGTAAGAGTGTGACCAACAGAGGCCCTCCATCTGGGACTGGGAGGCAGGTCTATGTCAGCCTGTATTTAGATCTCTAATGGCTCCAGACAGGCCCCTTCCGCTCACTAAGCCTGTTTCCTAACACAGCTGTGGGATGGTGCTTTGGTTTACATAGCATGTGATCCCATCATAGATCACACATGGGGAAATTGAGGCCCCAGGAGTGATCTGTCTAGGCACATGCATCGACAAGAGGAGAGGCCCGTCCCACAGCCTTGCAGCACGGTTGCCAGAAATCGATTCTCTGCCCCCACCTCCCCATCCCCTAAAGCCTCTCTCCATCACCTGCTTCCCACAGAAGCAGCCTTTGGAGGCTGGGCCTCCAAAGGGCACATTCAGATTTGAGGGATTTGGGGAGCCTGTGGGCAAGGGCAGACTACTCTGGGCTTTTGGGTGGACCCCAAGGAATGTAAAGGAGCCCCTGCCACTCTCCATGAATGGAGTTGAGTGCCCTAGCCCCCATTCTTCCACATGGGAATATCCTCTTGAGACCCCTGCTGGCTGTTGGTCAAGGCAGGTTAGAAGCTGAGGTCTAAAGTAGCCAGGAGTAGTGGCACCTGCCTGTAATCCTAGCAACTTGAGAGGCTGAGGCAAGAGGATCACTTGAGCCCGAGAACTGGAGGCTGCAGTGAGCTATGATCACACCACTGCACTGTACTCCAACCCTGGGGGAAAGGGCAAGACCCTGTCTCAAAAAAAAAAAAGGTTTGGGAGGCCGAGGTGGGTGAATCATGAGGTCAGCCTGGCCAAGATGGTGAAACCCTGTCTCTACTAAACTACAAAAAATAGCTGGGTGTGGTGGCAGGCCCCTGTAGTCCCAGATGCTCGGGAGGCTGAGGCAGGAGAATTGCTTGAATCCAGGCAGCAGAGATTGCAGTGAGCCGAGACTGTGCCACTGCACTCCAGCCTGGGTGACAGAGTGAGACTCCATCTCAAAAAAATAAGCTGAGGCCCTAGAGCCACACAGAGACCAGGTCCAAACCTCCTGCCGCCACTCAAACTGCATGCCCCTGGCACCTTGCTTCCTGCAGCTCCCCAAGCCCTCTCATCTGCAACTGGAATAACACAGCGCCTGCCTCGAGGAGGAACAGTAAGGAGTGGATGGGATGAAGCCCTCCACCCTGGCCGCAGGTGGTGTCTGTGGGTGGCAGAGCTGAGATTCCCTAACTTGGACCTCAGTGCCGACACTTGTCGTTGTACCATGCCACCTCCCTGCCCCCTGAGACTGGGCCCAAGGAAGCCACAGGCCCCTCCCCCTCCCATGTGCCCTGGCCCTTCTGGGCTCCCATGGAGGATGGTGCTGCGGGGCCACCTGCTTTGGGCTCTGCCCTCAGACTCCCTTCACCCCAAGGTGTGCAGTCCTCTCCATTCCACCAAGGCCTGTCCAGGCCTCGCTTGCTTAATCCATTGTCCTCAGAGCCACCCATCACCAGGCAGGGCAGGTGGGAGCCACTTCATGGTGGTCTTGGAGACAGATTTTCACCGCCAACCACTCCCCATCAGCTCAGCTCTAAGAAAGTACAAGGTGTTTTTGTTTCATAACATCATTATTGTTGGCCAGGTGCGGTGGTTCATGCCTGGAATCTGAGCACTTTGGGAGGCTGAGGCTGGGGATCACTTGAGGTGGGGAGTTTGAGACCAGCCGGGCCAACATGGCAAAACCCCATCTCTATTAAAAATACAAAAATTAGCTGTACGTGGTGGTGGGCACCTGTAGTTCCAGCTACTTGGGAGGCTGAGACAGAAGAATTGATTGAACCTGGGAGTTGGAGGTTGCAGTGAACCAAGATTATGCCTTTGTATTCCAGCTTGGGTGACAGAGTGAAACTCTTTATCTAAAGTAAAATTTATATATATCTATATATCTATATATCTATCTATCTATATATATATAGATATATATAAAATTATTATTGTTGTTGCTGGACGAGGTGGCTCATGCCTGTAATCCCAGCACTTTGGGAGACCGAGGCAGGGGGATCACCTGAGGTCAGGAGTTCGAGACCAGCCTGGCCAACATGGTGAAACCCCATCTCTAGTAAAAATACAAAAATTAGCCAGGCATGATGGAACACGCCTATGATCCCAGGTACTTGGGAGGCTGAGGCAGGAGAATCACTTGAACCCCGGCGGGCAGGGGAAGAGGTTGTAGTAAGCTGAGATTGTGCCACTGCGCTCCGGCCTGGGTGACAAGAGCAAAACTCCATCTCAAAAAATATATATATATATGTATATATTATATGTTGTTGGTTTTTTCTTATTATTTTTTAATTAAATTAAAAAATGTTTTTTGAGATAGGGTCTTTGTCACCCAGGCTGGAGTGCAGTGGTGCAACCTCAGCTCACTGCAGCCTCCATCTCCTGGGCTCAAGGGATCCTCCCTCCCAAGCCCCTGAGTAGCTAGGACTACAAGCAGACACACCACCATGCCTAGCTCATGTTTGTTTGTTTGTTTGTTTGTTTGTTTTTGAGATGGAGTCTTGCTCTTTAGTCCAGGCTGGAGTGCAGTGGTGTGATTTCGGCTCACTACAGCCTCTGCCTCCCAAGTTCAAGCGATTCCCCTGCCTCAGTCACCTGAGTAGCTGGGACTACAGGCACCCGCCACCACACCCGGCTAATTTTTGTATTTTTAGTAGAGACGGGGTTTCACCATGTTGGTCAGGCTGTCTCCAACTCCTGACCTTAAGTGATCTGCCAGCCTCAGCCTCCGAAAGTGCTGGGATTATAGGCGTGAGCCACTTCGGCCAGCCTACGGGCTCATTTTTGTATTTTCTGTAAACACAAGGCTTTGCCGTGTTGCCCAAGGCTGGTCTCCAACTCCTGAGCTCAAGTGATCCTCATGCCTCAGCCTCTCAACGTGCTGGGACTATAGGCATGAGCCACTGTACCCAGCCTGTTGTTTTTTATTAATGGAAACTTACTAGAAAACTGACAAAATCCAGGCCGGGTGTGGTGGTTTCCCCCTGTAATCCCACCACTTTGGGAGGCCAGGGCGGGTGAATCACGTGATATCAGGAGTTTGAGATCAGCCTGACCAACATGGTGAAACCCTGTCTCTACTAAAAATACAAAAATTAGCTGGGTGTGGTGGTGCACGCCTGTAATCCCAGCTACTAGGGAGACTGAGGTAGGAGAATCACCTGAACCCGGGAGGCGGAGGTTGCAGTGAGCCGAGATCGCGCCATTGTACCCCAGCCTGGGCAACAAGAGCGAAACTCGGTCTTGGTCTTGGAAAACAAACAAACAAACAAATCTGACAAAATCTCAAAGATAATTATAACCCTTAGGGGTCCCAGATTTCTCCTCCTCAGGAAATGGCAAGGGGGTATGGAGAGGGGCCGCCTGCTTTGGCTGGCTTAGTTTCCTTCCCACAACCCTTTCTGGAGAAACTCTAAACGCCCCCATTTTTTAGTCCTGGAAATTTCCCTATCTGCACCCCCTGCCCTGTAGCTTAGGTTATTCAGCAGAGATTTGCAGGCTCCAGCAGGCGTCGGACTTACAGAGGCAAATGTGACCATGTAAATTCCCGGGCCCACCCGTGACAGAGAGCGTGTGATTCAGCAGGCCTCCTGTGAGGCTGGAGGTTTTAAACCCGCGTCCCGTGATTGGGATGGGGATTGAGGACCATATTCCGCGCCTGGCCACCAGAGGGCGCAGCGGGCTGGGCTCAGCGGTCCCCCTTTGAGAGCTTGTGTCTCCACACAGGTTGCTGTAATCAAGGATTTGCTGGTTAGACAACAGGCAAGGGGTGAGCTGGGTCCCCTTGGGCAGAAGCCTAGGGAAGGAAGCCCGACAACAGGAAAGAGGCTCACATCTGGTATTGGGCACATGGCTGGGCCTTGGTCCTCGTGCCCCTGGACTTCAGAGCTCAGAGGGGCCAGGGCCAGGCCTGGCCTGGAATCTGGATGGACCTGTTCTGCCCTAAGGCACGCCATTTACCCAGTCCTGAGCTCAGAGAGCGTCTGTCGTTCCCGTGGGAAAACCGAGACAGGGGCAAGGGCTCAGTGGCAACTGCTCTGCCTTCCAGACCAGGGCTCTGTCTTGCCGGGGCTAGGGCACAGGGTGGACCCCAGGAAGTTCTGCTATGAGTCATCTCCGAGTGCTCAGGGGACGGGACAGAGGCTGCCGGCCGGGGAAGGATGCCGGCCGGCGGTACCTACTTCCGCAGCTGCGGGTAGCCCTGCCTGGTGATTCAGCTTCCCTCTGAGGGTCCCCAGGTGGCGCCGCCCTGGACTGGGAGGCTGGGGAGGATGCTGGGGCTATGGAGGGGCGGTGGAGGTGCCTTAAGGGACTCTGTAATCCAGCTCTGCTGGATGCTGAGGTTCTACGATAATTGTGGCCAGAGATCAGGTGGGCGCGAGACTGGTCCTGGGATGGGGCCTGTGGGCCCCTCCTCACTACCCTGCTTCTTGAAGATAGCCTGGGCGGCTGTGCGGGATACCCCAGTGTCTCCAGCAATGCGCGTTGATCTCCATGGGGGGCTCGCCTTGGCGCTGGGTGGGAAGAGACCTGCTGGCGAAGAGAGGCTGACCACGCCAGCTCGGGGTGGGGCTCTACTGGGCAGATGCACAGGCCCGGGGCAGAGGAGGGCTGATGGGGGAAATGCCAGGCCGATGGGGGAGGGGCTGTGAGCGGGAGGTGTTGGGGCGGGGCGAGACCTCCCGGCTCCGGGAGCGGGGCCTGGCCTGGGGCGGGGCCTGGCGGGGGTGCTCAGCCCAATTTTCCGTGTAGGGAGCGGGCGGCGGCGGCGGCGGAGGAGGAGGCAGAGGCAGAGGCGGAGCCAAGGGCGCACCACCGCGCCCGCCGTGCCGGGCCTGAGCTGGAGCCGGGCGTGAGTCGCAGCAGGAGCCACAGCCGGAGTCACAGCCGCAGCCAGAGCCGCAAAGCCTCCGAGAGCAGGAGTTGGAGCGCAGGCCCTGCTGGAACCGCGCCTAGCTCGCCGCCAGGCACCGGCCGGAGCACGGGCCGTGGTGTCAGCTCACTGCCCGGGCAGTGTGGAAGACAGCGAGCCCGCGACCCCCCAGGCCGGGCACCACCAGGCGCGGAGCCCGGATCGCCCCCCTGCCAGACCTGGTCACGGCCAGAGCACGCAGGAGTTCCCAGGGTCTGGATCTGCGCGCACCCTAATGACCTGGGGACCGAAGAGAAAAAAGGAACGAGGATTTCATCTAAAAGCATAGCGTGGGCACTAGGCGAGGAGGCGAGTGGAGACCACCTGGCACGGGCAGAGGTGCCTGGAGCCCACGCTTGAGCATCGGAGACCCTGGCATCCTAGCAGTCGCGACCTTGGCTCTACCCTGTCTGAGTTGGAAATACAGCTTAGCTCCTAGACATCGCTGGCACAGGCCTGGCACAAGTAAGCAGTGTTCTCACCTGTCTGAAACGGGACACGGGGTCGGAGGAACCAGGATCTAGCCTGGCCCCAAGCGGAGATCTCTGGTGGCCCAGAGGTGGTCATTGGGGAGCCTACCTCCTGCCCTAGCCCCACTGGTGCGGATGTGCCGCTGCCCACCGGAGCACCATGATGGCAGGATGACCTCAACCGAAGTAGCAGCAGCAGCTGGTGGTGCTCGGGCGGCTGGGCCCCCCGAGTGGCCCCCTGGCAGCCCTCAGGCCCTCCGGCAGCCTGGCCGGGCCCGGGTGGCCATGGCAGCACTGGTGTGGCTGCTGGCCGGAGCCAGCATGTCAAGCCTCAACAAGTGGATCTTCACAGTGCACGGCTTTGGGCGGCCCCTGCTGCTGTCCGCGCTGCACATGCTGGTGGCAGCCCTGGCATGCCACCGGGGGGCACGGCGCCCCATGCCAGGCGGCACTCGCTGCCGAGTCCTACTGCTTAGCCTCACCTTCGGCACTTCCATGGCCTGCGGCAACGTGGGCCTAAGGGCTGTGCCCTTGGACCTGGCACAACTAGTCACTACCACGACGCCTCTGTTCACCCTGGCCCTGTCGGCACTGCTGCTGGGCCGCCGCCACCACCCACTGCAGTTGGCGGCCATGGGTCCGCTCTGCCTGGGGGCCGCCTGCAGCCTGGCTGGAGAGTTCCGGACACCCCCCACTGGCTGTGGCTTCCTGCTGGCAGCCACCTGCCTCCGTGGACTCAAGTCGGTTCAGCAAAGTAAGTGCCTGGGTGGCCAACTGAGAAGGTGGGGATCCGGGTGGGTGTGTGGCCTGGATGGCCCTGTGAGGGGTATGGCTGTTGTCCCATTTTACAGATGAGGAAACTGAGGTTCATGGCTGTGGAGGAAGCAGAACTGAGGCTCAGAGAGGGCCAACAGCTCAGTGAGTTGCAGGCCCCAAACTCAGGCTCTGGAGGCCCAACTCGTGTTTATTTACTTATTTAGACAGGGTCTGGCTCTGTCGCCCAGGCTGGAGTGCAGTGGTGAGATCTCAGCTCACTACAGCCTCTGCATCCCGAGTTCAAGCGATTCTTCTGCCTCCGCCTCCCAAGTAAGTGGGACTACAGGTGTCCACCACCATGCTAAGATAATTTTTGTATTTTTATCAGAGAAGGCGTTTTACCATGTTGGCCAGGGTGGTCTTGAACTCCTGACCTCCCAAGGTGCTAGGATTAGTGCGTGAGTCACTGCACCAGGCCAGCTTTTTTTTTTTTTTGTATACACAGGGTCTTGCTATGTTGCCCAGGTGGGTCTTGAACTCCCGGCCTCAGTGATCCTCCTACCTCAGCCTCCTGAAGTTCTGGAATTACAAACCGGTATTTAGTGATAGCCAGTGATCTATGCTTTGACTAGCCCTTTATCTCACTGTTTTGTTCCCATTTGATAGATGAAGAGGCTTGCTCTGGGCCATGTGGCCAGTGAGCAACAGAGGCAAGATCTGAACCCAGATAGGAGGACTCCATCCTTCCAAGAGATGTGGCCTAATGCTTTAGACCCAGAGGAAAGCCAGAAAGCATGGGCCAGGGAGAGAAAAGGAGGTAAAGCCTTGAGCTGGGATTTGGAAGGTCAGGGTTCAGGCCTAAGTCTGGGGAGGGCTGATGTTTACTGGGAGCTACAGTGTGACAGGCTTGGTGCTGGGTGTTGACCTTGAGTTCTCATGGCAACCACCAACATTATCCCCATTTTACAGATGATGGGACTAAGACCCAGAGAAGTTCATGATTTGACAGGCCGGGCATGGTGTCTCATGCCTGTAATCCCAGCACTTTGGGAGGCTGAGGCGGGAGGACTCTTGAGGCCAGGAGCTCAAGACCAGCCTGGCCAACATGGTGAAACCCTGTATTTATTAAAAATACAAAAATTGGGGCCAGGTGCGGTGGCTCACGCCTGTAATTCCAGCACTTTGGGAGGCTGAGATGGGTGGATCATGAGGTCAGGAGTTCAAGAACAGCCTGACCAAGATGGTGAAACCCCATCTCTACTAAAAATACAAAAAAATTAACCGGGTGCCATGGCAGGCGCCTGTAATCCCAGCTACTTGGGAGGCTGAGGCAGGAGAATAGCTTGAACCCGGGCGGCAGAGGTTGCAGGGAGCCAAGATCACCCTACTGCACTCCAGCCTAGATGACGAGTGAGACTCCATCTCAAAAAAAAAAAAAACAAAAAACAAAAACTGGGCTGGGCGCGGTGGCTCACAGCTGTAATCCCAGCACTTTGGGAGGCCAAGGCTGGTGGATCACCTGAGGTCAGGAGTTTGAGACCAGCCTGGCCAACATGGGGAAACCCAGTCTCTACTGAAAATACAAAAATTAGCTGAGCATGATTGTGGGTGCCTGTAATCCCAGCTACTCAGGAGGCTGGGGCGAGAGAATCACTTGAACCCAGGAGGCAGAGGTTGCAGTGAGCCGAGATCACGCTATTGCACTCCAGCCTGGGTAACAAGAGCGAAACTCTGTCTAAAAAAAACAAAAAAAACAAAAAAAAAAAACCCAGCTGGGCCTGGTGGTGTGCACCTGTAATCCCAAGTACTGGGGAGGCTGAGGCATAAGAATTGCTTGAACTCGGGAGAAGGAGGTTGCAGTGAGCCGAGATCATGCCACTGCACTCCAGCCTGGGTGACAGAACGAGACTCTGTCTCAAAAAAAAGAAAGAAGTTCGGCCCTGCGCAGTGGCGCACACCTGTAATCCCAGCACTTTGGGAGGCCGAGGTGGGAAGATCATGAAGTCAGGAGATCAAGACCATCCTGGCCAATGTGGTGAAACCCTGTCTCTACTAAAAATACAAAAATTAGCTGGGCGTGGCAGTGCGTGCCTGTAATCCCTGCTACTTGGGAAGCTGAGGCAGGAGAATCACTTGAACCCAGGAGGCAGAGGTTGCAGTGAGCCGAGATCACGCCACTGCACTCCAGCCTAGGGATAGAGGGGGACTTTGTCTCAAAAAAAAAAAAAAGAACAAAGAACAAAGAAAGAAAGAAGTTCACGATTTACACAGAGGTCACAGGGTCCCTAATGACGTGAAGCATGGTCTGTGTGACTGCAGCAGGGCTCTGGGCAGTTTAGGGTAGAGGTTCCAGGCCCAGACCCGCTAGATCATTCTGCCTGAGGGCTGGCTTCCCGCCTTTCCTACTGAGGAGCATCTGAGTCGCAGCCTCTACCCTTTCTCTGCCTCAAGCGCCCACTCAGAGTGGGGAGGTCTGGGTTCCAACCATACCTTTGCTCATATTTGCTGGGCAACCTTGGACAGATCAGGATTTTATCTGGGCCTCACTTTCCTCATCTGTCAGTGGAGGAGAGTTGGAGTTGATGGAGTCCAACGGGCCTCTTGCTCTCCCTTCCTGCCCTGAGATCCTGTGACCCAGGCCTGGGAGAAGGAAGTGGGCACTCCAAGAATGCTGGGCTGGGGTTGATGGCAGCCCGCAGCCAGGGAAGATTGAAGTCAGAGTTCAGCCCTGCCCTGGCATATTCAGAGCTGGGACACAGAGGCCCTGTCACTATCCTCCCTGGCCCCGAGGCAGGGCCAAAACCCAGTTCTATTTTTTGCCCTCAGGTTACATGATAGCTGGAGGCTGAGCACAGGCATGAGCTCTGGGCTTGAGTCTGCACTGGGAAACCTGACCTATGGGCCCCCCCATGCAGGACACAGTGCTGCGAAGGTCCTAACCTCAAGGCCTGTGCTGCCCCTGCTGAGAAACAGTCAGTGCTCCTCACACTGGGACCCATGCAGCCCCAACCTTCAAGAGGGGTTATGGCTGGCCAGGCCTCAGGCACTTGGGCATGGAGTGGCATGTGCCTGGCATCGGGCTGCATCTTGACTCCTGCCAGCTCCTTCTTTACCTCCCTCCCCAGTCTTAACTCCCTGACCCCTGGGGAGGTTGGGTCCTTGCTCTAGGCTCCTGAAGCACCCTCTGCTCACCCCATCATGGCTCCAAATGCCATGTATGATCGCCACCTGGTTACATGTCTGCTGTCTGCCAGACAGATTTGGGCAACTCTGTGTTCCTGGAACCTAGCCCCGGGGCCTGGCAGAGGGTACATACTTTGTAAATTATAATTTTTAAATTTTATTTTATTATTATTTTTTTGAGACAATCTCTGTCGCCCAGGCTGGAGTGCAGTGGCGCAATCTCGGCTCACTGCAACCTCTGCCTCTTGGGTTCAAGCAATTCTTGTGCCTCAGCCTCCTGAGTAGCTAAGACTACAGACTTATGCCACCATGCCTGGCTAATTTCTTTTTTTTTTTTTTGGAGAAACAGGGGCTCACTATGTTGCCCAGGCGGTCTCGAACCCTTGGCCTCAAATGATCTTCCCTCCGGGCCTCCCAAAGTGCTGGAATTACAGGTGTGAGCCAACATGCCCAGATGGATAGATTTATTGATGGCTCTGACAGGCGAGCCGATCTCATAGAATGGTTGGGCTGCATGGTTCAGGAGGGAGTTTAGAGGGCTGGAGGCCCCACTAACAGAGATGGGAGCCCTGCAGAGATGGGGAGGAACAGACTTGAGCCAGGGCCTGAGATAGGTTTTTTTTTTTTGCTCATTTGTTTGTTTATGAGAGGGTCTTGCTCTGTCATCCAGGCTGGAGCACAGTGGCTCACTGCAGCCTCAATTTCCCAGCTTCCGGCAATCCTCCCACCTCAGCCTCCCAAGTAGCTGGGACTATAGGTGCACCTCCATGCCAAGCTAATTTTTGTATTTTTTGTAGAAATGGGGTTTCATCGTGTTGCCCAGGCTGGTCTCCAACTCCTAGACTCAAGTGATTTACCCACCTCAGCCTAAAGTGCTGGGATTACGGGCATGAGCCACCACACCCGGCCTGAAATAGGTTTTGAACAAAAGGAGGTTTCTACAGCAAGAGGCTCCTGGAGAGGCACCAGGGCCAGATTCAGACTCAAGTGTACGTGGCTGATGCCAGCTCCATTCCTGAGAGCAGAGTCTGTGGGAGCAGAGGGCAAGTATCCAGAAAGAAGGCTGGGCATGGTGGCTCACGCCTATAATCCCAGCACTTTGGGAGGCCAAGGCAGGCAGATCACTTGAGGTCAGGAGTTTGAGACCAGCCTGGCCAGCATGGTGAAACCCCGTCTCCACTAAAAATACAACAAAATTAGCTGGGCATGCTGGTGCATGCCTGTAATCCCAGCTACTCGGGAGGCTGAGGTAGGAGAATCTCTTGAACCGGGGAGGTGGGGGTTGCAGTGAGCCGAGATATCACACCACTGCACTCTAGCCTGCGTGACAGACTGAGACTCCATCTCAAAAAAAAAAAAAAAAGTCAGGCGCAGTGCGTCACGCCTGTAATCCCAGCACTTTGGGAGGCTGAGGCGGATCACAAGGTCAGGAGATCGAGACCATCCTGGCTAACATGGTGAAACCCCGTCTCTACTAAAAAATACAAAAAATTAGCCAAGTGTGGTGGCGGGTGCCTGTAGTCCCAGCTACTCAGGAGGCTGAGGCAGGAGAATGGCGTGAACCCGGGAGGCGGAGCTTACAGTGAGCTCGAGATCGCACTACTGCACTCCAGCCTGGGTGACAGAGCGAGACTCTATCTCAAAAAAAAAAAAAAAAAGTATCCAGAAAGAGGAGAGCCCAGACAGCTGCCGGCAGGGCCAGCGGCTTCCCTCCTTCCTGGGCCAGTTGTAGGCCCAGGGGGCCTGCACGAGGAGAGTGCCGTCTTCCTACCCACAGAAAGGGTGGGAAGTGGGGCGCCAGCCTGCTGAGCTTGCTCTTAGCTGGACCCCCCCACCCTGCCCCACATCACAGAGCAGGCGGACTCAACCCCTGTCCTCTGAGCTCTCAGGCTGTGTGTGATGGGGGAGATGCACTCAGATATAGAGATCACAATGACAAAAGAGAAGTTCTAGAGTCAAGGTGGTCACAGGTGTTGGGGAGCAGTTGCTTCTTCCTGGGGAGCCCTGAGAAGGCTGCCTAGGGGAAGAGGCATGCAGTGAGGATGACAATAATGTAACCATGAGAGCAAACATTTGTTGGGGCCTCCCTAAGTGCCCACACCATGCCCAGCTCTTCATACTGATGGAGGAGGAAAGGGTGATCTGGGAATGGGAAACAGGCTGTCCCAGGGCACGGGGTGTCAGCCAGCAGGAGCAGGGTGTGGGGATCATGCCAGCTGCCGGGGTGAGCTGGCATCAAGGGCATCACACAGGGCATCAGGCCCCGTGTTCAGCACGTCACATGTGAGGGAGATGTTGCTACCTGAACCACACTACTCACAAGGAGACTGAGGCATGCAGAGACAGTGTCACACCGCCCGTGAAAGAGCAAAAGGGACAAGCCAATAGCAAGCAGACAGGGTTTAGAGAAGGGTCAGCTGTTACCTGTGGCAGAAACCTGGGCATGTTCCACTAGAAGGAGAAGTGACAATGAGGCAGGACAAACAGGCTGACACTTTGGGGTCCCCAGGTAGAAGTCAGTTGCCGCCTCTGACAGCAACTCGCCGCCCTTTCCCTGGGCTGCAGGAAGGGGAGGTGGAGGAGTGGGTGGGATGTACAATGGGTGCGAGGAGATGGGTGGGAAGGTTAGGACCTTCCTGCCTGGCTGCCTTGCAGAGGGTGAAATTTGCCAAAGGTGAAGTTCACCTGAAAACCCACATGCCTTCCTGTGATGGGACGTTTAATGTGGAAGCCACAGGCAGCTCATAACAGTGTTAACTTTCGAGCCTGCGAGCAGGAGGCATTCTGATTATCTGTTCATTTCTAGAAACGTTTCAGCCAGAGGGACTGTTTGTTGCCTAGAGAACAAAGCTAAAACATCAGAATGAAATTGAGAGAGAAATAACATTTCCTATTCTAAGCATAGCCTATGAGTAAGCATCTCTGTGGCTTTTTGGAAAGTGTGTGTCAGAAAATGCATAGAGGCTCGCAGAGGCCTGGGAGGGGACCTGTGTCGACTACTCATCTCTCTCCACTAACTTGGCGAAGGCCCCATGCCATCCTTGCCCTCATGCAAATAATGTCATTTCAGCCAGGCGCAATGGTTCACACCTGTAATCCCAGCACTTTGGGAGGCCAGGCTGAGCAGATTGCTTGAGTCTAGGAGTTTGAGACCAGCCTGGGTGAACCAGATGATGAAACCCCATCTCTACAAAAAATTTTCAGGGGCGATGGTGCATGCCTGTAGCCCCAGCTACTTGGGAGGCTGAGGCAGGAGGATCGCTTGAGCTCGGAAGGCAGAGGTTGTAGTAAACTGACATCGTGCCACTACACTCCAGCCTGGGCAACAGAACCAGACCCTGTCTCTAATAATAATAATAATAATAATAATAATAATAATAATAATAATGTCATTTCATCTGGGCACCCCTTTTGGCTGATGGTGGCACGTGTACACGCAGGTACACACAGATATACAGTCAGACATAGGCAAAGCAGCAAGATCCTCTCTTCCCTTACAAAGTGAAAAGGTTTCCTCTTAGTCCTGGATTCATCTTGACAAGCCCCAGTATTAGCAGGAAAAAAAAAAAATTGCTGATTATCAGTTATAAACAGTGAGTGAGAGCCAAGATCCCACAATGACCTTTTGTTCCCTTGTCACTCCAGTGGTCATAAGTGAATGAAGCAATGAATGGGTCACCCTTTTGACCCAATTTATTATTTTCTTTTATAAATTCTTATTTTTTAATGCAAAGGCCCCCATGTAGCTAGTAAGTGGCAGAGCTGGGACCCTCTGCTGGCCTGCCCTTTCATGGTGGCTGGAACTGCAGTGTGGGAGTAATAAGGGCTGTGGCCCGGGTGGTTGGGGCCAGTTGATGCAGTCTTCGAAGCTGGGTTAAGAACCTTGGGCTGGGTGCGCTGGCTCACGCCTGTAATCCCAGCACTTTGGGAGGATGAGGTGGGAGGATCACCTGAGGTCAGGAGTTCAAGACCAGCCTGGCCAACATGGCAAAACCCCATCTCTACTAAAAATACAAAAATTAACCAGGTGTGGTGGTGCGTGCCTGTGATCCCAGCTACTTGGGAGGCTGAGGCAAGAGAATCACTTGAACCCGGGAGGCAGAGGTTGCAGCAAGCCGAGAGGCAGAGGTTGCAGCAAGCCGAGATCATGCTACCGCACTCCAGCCTGGGCAACAGAGCAAGACTCTGTCTCAGAAAAAAAAAAAAAAAAGAACCTAGGACCTTCAGGGCCAGGGCAGCCCCTGAAGATTTATTTTTATATTTTAGAGACAGGGTCTTGCCCTGGTCACTGAAGTAGACTGCAGTAGCATCACCATAGCTCACTATAGCCTTCCTCTGGGCTCAAGTGATCCTCCTGCCTCAGCCTCTCAAAGTGCTGGGATTACAGGCATAAGCCACTGCACCTGGTCGATAGACAGGGTCTCACTCTGTTGCCCAGGCTGGAGTGCAATGATGTGATCTTGGCTCACTGCAACCTCCACCTCCTGAGCTCAAGATCCTCCTGCCTCAGCCTCCTGAGTAGCTGGGACTACAGGCACGTGCCACCACTCCCGGCTAATATTTTGTACTGTGTAGAGATGGGGTTTTATCACGTTGCCCGGGCAGGTCTCAGACTCCTGGACTCAAGCGATCTGTCCTCCCAAAGTGCTGGGATTACAGGCATGAGCCACCATACCTGGCCTTTGTAATTTTTTTTCAGCTATTAGTCTTCATACTTATTGATCATTTAGATATCCCAAGCAGATCACTGTTTCAGCTCGTGGGAGGCGGTTTGAAGTGGCTGATAACAGACTTATTTATTTTAGTTTAGTTTTTTATATTTACTGAGCATTTCCCATTTAAGAGCTTTATGTATGCTGTCCTTTAAAATGTTTACAACAACCCCATGATGAGGTTTGATTATTACCCAACTCTCCGGGGAAGGAAACTCAGGCTTACAGAGGTTAAGCGCCTCTCATAAGCCCAGGTCACAGCTAGTCAGGGGTGAACACAGGTCACAAACGCAGGTGGTCTGACTCCAACTCTTGACTGTCAACGTTTCAGATCAGGAGCCACTCGCCCTGCCTGAGGGGTCCGGGCAGACTTCTTAGCGGATCGGCCATAGGGGTCATAGTGGGGTGGCTGGAGGGGATTGTGTCCCTCTGGGTGCTCATGGCGGTTGTCCTGTTGCAGGTGCCCTGCTGCAGGAGGACAGGCTGGACGCGGTGACCCTGCTCTACGCCACCTCGCTGCCCAGCTTCTGCCTGCTGGCGGGTGCAGCCCTGGTGCTGGAGGCTGGTGTCACCCCACCGCCCGCTGCTGGTGACTCTCGCCTCTGGGCCTGCATCCTGCTCAGCTGCCTCCTGTCTGTTCTCTATAACCTGGCCAGCTTCTCCCTGCTGGCCCTCACCTCTGCCCTCACCGTCCACGTCCTGGGCAACCTCACTGTAGTGGGCAACCTCATCCTGTCCCGGCTCTTGTTTGGCAGCCGCCTCAGTGCCCTCAGCTACGTGGGCATCGCACTCACTCTTTCGGGAATGTTCCTTTACCACAACTGTGAGTTTGTGGCCTCCTGGGCTGCCCGTCGGGGGCTGTGGCGGAGGGACCAGCCCAGCAAGGGTCTTTGAGACCTAGGGGATCTCAGGAGCCACTTGGGATGGCCCTGGCCTGAATCCAACCCTCAGCCATAGCCATAGGAAGAATGGAAAACAGGGCTGGGCATGGTGGCTCACGCCTATAATCCCAGCACTTCCAGAGGCCGAGATAGGTGGGTCATCTGAGACCAGGAGTTTGAGACCAGCCTGGCTAACATGGCAAAACCTCGTCTCCACTAAAAATACAAAAATTAGCTGGGCATGGTGGCGCGCGCCTATAGTCCCAGCTACATGGGAGGCTGAGGTGGGAGGATCACTTGAGCCCTGGAGATCAAGGCTGCAGTAAGCCAAGATCGCATGCCACTGCACTCCAGCCTGGGAGACAGAGCGAGACCCTGTCTCAAAAAAAAAAAAAAAAAAAAAAAAAAAAGGGGAGAACACGCATGACATCTGTTGGGGGCCATGGCAGGGAGGGGAGCTTTCTGGATAGGGCTGGCTTGGAGGTTGGAATGGGGACTCCCAGGGAGACCTGCCTCCCATCCCTGCCTGCCTCACCCCTGCCACAGACTCTGCTCACCACTGGATGGTGGGTCCAAGCCTGGCACAGTCCCTGTGCTTGTCAGAGTCATTATGATTAATATCAACTATGATGCCAAAAAGTGCTGGGCAGACTTTGAAGACCTCAACGTGTTAATGATGACGATGATGATGATTCTTGGCGGTTACACAATCCTTCCTCTTGGAGGGGAGGCAGCTAGGAGGCCCAGCAGGGGGGCTTCTAGGCTGCTGGGCTCCCCTAGGGAGTTGGGGTAGTCTATGCCAACTGCAGGCAGCTGCTGTGTCCTCACCCCTGGGCCCCCCAATTTTGGGTCATCCATCCTCAAATACACTATTTTTGCTTGTATGCCTGTGTCATTTGTTGGGGGTACAGAGGGGATATAGGGAGAGTGGGAGGCTTCCCACACAGAAACTAGGACATCCTCCCTTACCCTTACCCATCGCGGTCTGTCTGGCCCCCCACCCCGAGCCCAGTGCCATTCCCTCAAATCCCTCCACTGGCCAGGCCACCATTGCCCATCTTCTGGACAGTGGCAGTGGCCTCCCCCTTGCTCTGCCGTGGCCCCTCTAGTCCATCTTACACACAGCCCCCTTCACCCAGAGGGATCTCACTAAAACATGTACATTCTGATGCTCCTCACTGCTCCTGGGACAAAGTCAGAATTTCCTACCCCAGACCCCTAGTCCCTCAGGACGTGGCACCTGCAGCCTCACCCAGCTCATCTCCCTTCCCCTGGACTCTGTCTTCCAGCCTCACTGACTTCTTTTGGTTCCCTGTGATACCAGGCCTGCTCAATGAAGCCTTTGCACATGCTGTTCCCTCTGTTCAGTCCCCCATTCCTACAACAACCTCCTCCCTTCTCATGGCTTAAACCCTTGCCTGGAGGAGAAAACCCAAACAATGCAACTCTTTTTAAAAAGAGAAATCCAGGCCGGGCGCGGTGGCTCATGCCTGTAATCCCAGCACTTTGGGAGGCCGAGGCAGGCGGATCATAAGGTCAGGAGATCGAGACCACGGTGAAACCCCGCCGGGCGCGGTAGTGGGCGCCTGTAGTCCCAGCTACTCAGGAGGCTGAGGCAGGAGAATGGCGTGAACCCGGGAGGCAAAGCTCTCAGTGAGCCGAGATCGCGCCACTGTACTCCAGCCTGGGGGACACAGTGAGACTCCGTCTCAAAAAAAAAAAAAAAAAAAAAAAAGAAATCCAGGCCTGGCGCGATGGCTCACATCTGTGATCCCAGCACTTTGGGAGGCCAAGGTGGGCAGATCACCTGACGTCAGGGGTTCGAGACCAGCCCGGCCAACATGTTGAAACCCCATCTGTACTGAAAATACAAAAAATTAGCTGGGCCTGCTGGCATGTGCCTGAGGCAAGAGAAATGCTGGAACCCAGGAGACGGAGGTTGCAGTGAGCCAAAATCGCGCCATTGCACTCCAGCTTGGCCAACAAGACCGAAACTCCGTCTCAAAAAAAAAAGAAAAGAAAAAAAGAAGAAGAAAAGAAAAATCCAGTCACTTGAGGCCAGGCATTGGAGGCTGCAGCACACTATGATCACGCCACTGCACTCCAGCCTGGGTGACAGAGCAAGACCGTATCTTTTTGAAAAAAAACAACAAGGGCTGATGAGGGTCTTGACAAGGGACTGTGCTCAGGAGGCTTGCAGGGGTGCAGGAGAGCAGGGCTCCCATGTAGGGAACCTAAGACAGGAGTCCCAACCCCCAGAGCTCCCTGACCCGCCAGCCAGTGTCAGCTTTGTTATTTACCTCTGAGCCTTTCCTTGGCACTTGTAACAGTTAACTCTCCCCACCCAGCTACCTTTCCTGGAGACCACCTGTTAAAGATGATAAGGACCCAGGCTGGAGTGAGAACACCTGGGACCTAATCCTGCTCTGCCCACCTGACTGGGAGCCTCCCCTCCCTAGGCCTCAGCTTCCAGATCTGCAAAATGGAACTGATGATCCCCTTGGAGAGGGTTCGAATGAGGGGTGCTGAGCAGGGCCAGGAGTGAGGAAGGAGGTGACAGCACCAACTGGCTCTGCTTCTATCTTGGGGTAGTCACCCAACCTTTCTGGAAACCATCTGCAAAATGTCTCCCGTTTGTGTGAGGAGCAGGAGCTAGACCAGGCTGGGGCTGTGGTCTGGGGAGACTGAGATTCAGAGAGGAATCATTCAGATTCAGTAACCAGAATTCGTAAGGGACCACAGTGCCAGTCAGTGCTAGGCAGGGCTGAGTTAAGGGCCAGCCCACCGCAGGGTGGGAGGTAGGGGGTTGGGGGGGGTTAGAGAAGGCCTAGGAGGACCGGTGTGGGGTTTCCTGGTCCCAGGCTCCACCCAGGCTGCCTTACAGAAGGGGAAGTGGGCCTGGGCTGAGTCACTCATCACCCACCCTCTGACTCAGAGATGCCACTGGCCCAGCCCAGTCTCTGAGCAGCTTGGATACCTCTGGCCTCCACTCTCAGGCTTTGCCAGGCAGGATGGAGGGATGGATGGCTGTGGTCAAATCCTCCTTGGTGACTCAGGACCCTTTCCCATCCAACAGGCACCCACTGCCATAGTAGGGACCTCCCTGTACCACCCTCATTTCTAGGCCTTGTGGGATGCTTGGCTAATGAGTGAGCCTCACGTCAGATTAAAGCCTGCCCCTGGTGGTTGTGGGGACAGGTGACTGGGGTTGTGTGTGACCTGGGAGCTGATTTGTCACCAGATTCAGGACCATTAGACATTGAGGTGATTCCCTCAAGGCCACAGCCAAAGCCATCCCTATCACCCCTCCCAGTAGTGGGCACAGAGAGCACTGGATTGCGAGTCAAAAACTTGGGTTTGGCAGGATGTGGTGGCTCACGCCTGTAATTCCAGCACTTTGAGAGGCTGAGGGGGGCGGATCACCTGAAGTCAGGAGTTCAGGACCAGCCTGGCCAACACGGTGAAACCCCATCTGTACTAAAAATACAAAAAAATTAGCCAGGTGTGGTGGCATGTGCCTGTAATCCCAGCTACTCGGGAGGCTGAGGCAGAAGAAGTGCTTGAACCCAGGAGGCAGAGGTTGCACTGAGCTGTGATCATGCCATCACACTCCAGCCTGGGTGGCAGAGCGAAACATCCTCTCAAAAACAAAAGTCCGGGTTTCAGTCCTGACCCCTCCTACTTATGATGTGACCTCAGGCTGGGCTCTTCCTCTCACAGTATCCTTGGGAGTGAAGATCACCAAGATAACAGTGGGGAGGGAGGGTCCCATTGAAAGGTCGTTGTCCCTCCAGGCTCTGCTCCTCAATATTTCTGTTGCCTCAGGCAAGTCTCTTCACCTCTTTGAGCCTCAATCTCTGCATCCAGTCCCTGCTGGGAAGCCTTCTCTTTAGGTAAACAGGTGTTGCCTCCCTTCGGAAGCTCTGCTCCCCCCACAAGACCCCACCCCATTCCATGCCAAGCTGAGTTTGAAGCTCCAAACTCACAGGTGCAGGGAGCTCACCCCAGCTCCCTGCACCTGTCCAGGCAGGGCCCTGATCACATCCCACCATTAGGGCTGGATTCTCGTCTCTCTTCACTGGACTGGGCTCCAGGAGGGCTCAATGCTCTCTCCCGAGCACCGGCATAGCCTGTGGCATGGAGTGGGCAGGAGAGATTAGTCAAGAACAGAGACAGCAGAGTATGGTGGGTGCACCTGTAGTCCGAGCTCGGACTGCGAGCCAAGATCGCGCCACTGCACTCCAACTTGGGTGACAGAATGAGTCTCCATCTCAAAAAATAAATAAAAATAAATAAAAAAGAACAGGGGTTTTGGAGTTGGACTTATGCTTGAATCCTGGCTTCAGTACATCTGAGCTGTGTGATCTTGCGCAAGGTCCTCCCCACCTGTGCCTCTGTGCATTGAGTGGGGGCAGCAGTGGAACTTAACCCCCTACCAGCTTCTGGAGCTGTAATGGACAAAGGCCTAGGAAGGCCTCAGTCTTATCACAGATGCTTCCACTTCCTCCTCAAGGCTTCTCTTGTTATCTGCCCCACCCCTCCTCAGCCTGCCGGAGCACATTGAGAGTCCCCCAGGGATGCTCCTGCCAGAGCACAGCAGTGTGGATGCCAAGCCTCCAGTCCCCTTGTCCTGCCTCGGAGGAAGCCTGGGAAGCTGGGTCTGTGCTGGGCATCCTGCCATTGTGGACTTCGAAACAAAGACCTGTCTCAGGCCCAGCTGCCTGGTGCCCCTTCTACCCTCCCCTAGTGGCCCTTGGATTGGCATTCCAGGGGGCCACGGCAAACAAGGATCATGAAGAGTCCTTGTTTGCCCTGGCCCCCTGGAAGGAGCAGCTCCTTCATGCTACGCTGCCCTCAAATTAGCTCAGGGATGTCAAATCCTCCACCACTGCACTAAATAACTTCCTGGAAATAGCACAAAATACTTAACTGAGGGCCACTTAATGGAGGCCCACGAGAGGTTTTGAGCCACGGATGCACATGACAGACCCTATGTAGAGAAAAAATTGGAGGGGCTCGAGACAGGAGGCAGGGAGATTAGGGAAGACCTGTTGTTGTGGTCTAGGTAACTACATGACGGTGGGGACAGTGTTGGGGCAGAGTGGGTATCGGTTGTATTGATTTAGAATAACTATTAATCTCAAAACCTGATGGCTTAGAGCAACAAACATGTAGTATCTCACAGTTTCAGTGGATCAGGAATTCGGGAGTGGCTTAGTGGGTTTGTTCTGGCTGAGTTTCTCATGAAATTGTAGTCAAGATGCTGGCCTGAGCTTCAGTCATCTGAAAGCTTGGCTGGGGCTGAAGGATTTGTGATCCCCCAATGGGTTCACTTTGCCTGCTGCCTAGACAAAGCCGATTTATCAAGACAGGGGAATTACCAATACAGAAAGAGTAACTCACACAGAGCCTGCTGTGCAGGAGACCAGAGTTTTATTATTACAGAAATCAGTCTCCCCGACCATTCAGGGAGCAGAGTTTTTAAGGACAACTTGGTGGGTTGGGGGAAGCCAGTGAGACAAGAGTGCTGATTGGTCAGGGATGAAATCCCAGGATGTTGAAGCTGTCTTCTAGTGCCCAGTCAGTTCTTGGGTGGGGGCCACAAGATCAGACGAGCTAGTTTATCCATCTGGGTGGTGCCAGCTGATCCATCAGGCACAGGATCTGCAAAATATCTCGAGCACTGATCTTAGGAGCAGTTTAGGGAGGGTCAGAATCTTGCAGCCTCCAGCTGCACGACTCCTAAACCATAATTTCTAATCTTGTGGCCAATGTTAGTCCTATATAGGCAATCTAGTCCCTAGGCAAGAAAGAGGTCTGCTTTGGGAAAGGGCTGTTATCATCTTCATTTTAATCTATAAACTATAAACTAGGTTTCTCCGAATGTTAGTTCAGCCTATGCCCAGGAATGAACAAAGACAGCTTGGAGGTTAGAAGCAAGATGGAGTCGATTAAGTTAGATCTCTTTCACTGTGTCAGTCACAGTTTTGCAAAGATGGTTTCAGATTTACATTCGAAATGGGGCATTCACGTGGCTGTTGGCAGGAGGCCTCAGTTCCTTGCCATGGGGGCTTCTCCATAGGGCCCCTTGAGTGTCCTCAACACAGAGTAGTTGGTGTCCACCAGAGTGAGTGATTCAAGAGAGCCAGAAACCACAAAGTCCTTTTAAATCTAATCTCAAAGGTCACACTCTGTCATTTCTCCAGTATCTTATTGGTTACCAGTCTATTTAATATGAGCCCTTCCCACATTGACTACACAAGGGCAGGACTACCAGGAAGACGGGATTACTGAGGACATCTCTGAAGCTAGCTACAGTATCAGTGAATATCTGTCGCGTGAGTGATTGAGGACTTGAGGACATAGCCTGGAGCCCTATGAGGAATTAGCCTGGGAGCATTCTGTTCTGGGTGGGGTCTTGTCAGCCACACCTCTGCATCCTCCCTAACCAAGTACTGCACAGTCCTCGCCCGCAGCATGCACTTAGTAGATGTTTCCTCAGTGAGGGCTAGTGGCTGCCTTCTGTGCTCCCCACCACTGGCAGGACAAGGCCTGGGCTCCCTGGCCTGGTATGTGAAGCCCTGGATGTTCTGATGTTTCTAAGCCTGCCCCACTGCCCTGAACCCTTCGGCTATTGGGGACCACCCCTGTTCTCTATGCCTGCTTAAGTCTCTCAGTGTCTAGGTCTCCTGCAGCCCTATCCTATCCCGACTACCACAACCCTCATGTGCCCCCTTCCTCCTCCTTTTTTTTTTTTGAGACAGAGTCTTGCTCTGTTGCCCAGGCTGGAGTGCAGTGGTGCGATCTCAGCTCACTGCAACCTCTGCCTCCTGGGTTCAAGCGATTCTCCTGCCTCAGCCTCCTGAGTAGCTGGAACTACAATTGCACACCACCATGCCCGGCTAATTTTTTTGTATTTTAGTAGAGACTAGGTTTCACCATGTTGGCCAGGCTGATCTGCCCACCTCGGCCTCCCAAAGTGCTTGGGATACAGCCCTA
Source organism: Papio anubis (assembly GCF_008728515.1). Classification (NCBI taxonomy): domain Eukaryota; kingdom Metazoa; phylum Chordata; class Mammalia; order Primates; family Cercopithecidae; genus Papio; species Papio anubis. Next base: position 20,074,118 of record NC_044991.1, on the reverse strand, counting down.
AGCCACCATGCCTGGCTGCCTCCCTCCTTCCCTAAGCACTGCCAGCATCCCAGCTGCACCTGCTGCCTAGGCTGGGAATTTCTGTTTGTATGTTTAGACTTTCTCTGGAGAAGAACCCTTATTACGCTGGAGCCCAAAATCAATCAAGCCAAAGCAAAGTTCCCTGTTTTTATTTATTTTTATTTATTGAGGAATAAACAGTCTTTATTGGGCTCAGAGCAGGAGTCCATGGGTCTTGAGTACATCTGTGTATTTGTGTTTCCTTCTCCACGTTCTTTTCGGCCTGTTTCTGTAGCCTCATGAGCTGGTTTCTTTTTTTTTTTTTTGAGATGGAGTCTCGCTCTGTCGCAGAGGCTGGAGTGCAGTGGCGTGATCTCGGCTCACTGAAAGCTCTGCCTCCCGGGTTCACGCCATTCTCTTGCCTCAGCCTCCTGAGTAGCTGGGACTACAGGTGCCCACCACCACACCCGGATTTTTTTTTTTTTTTTTTTTTTTTTTTAGTAGAGACGGGGTTTCACCGTGTTAGCCAGGATGGTTTCGATCTTCTGACCTCGTGATCCGTCCACCTCCGCCTCCCAAAGTTCTGGGATTACAGGCGTGAGCCCCCGCGCCCGGCCATCTCATGAGCTGTTTCTTATTCTGGTAGTGGATCTTGGCCTTCTTCCTCTTCTCCTGCAGGGCGGCTGTCACTGTCTGGTACTTCCAGCCAACCTTGTGAGCCAGGTGCCCCAGGTAGGCAAACTTCCTTGTAGGCTTCAGACTCACGACCTGGAAGGCAGCAGGAACCACCACCTGCTTTTTCGTCATAGGGCGGTGGGATGCCATTACACACCTTGAAGTAGTCCCGGGCGGCCTGGCCTCCTTGGTCTCCTTGCCCCACCGTCCACCAGAAGATGCGTCCGGGGACCTGGAAGTGGTGGGGGCCCAGAAGTGGCAGGTGCATCGGGAAGGGTTGCTCCGTTTATGCGCTTGCGGAGGAAGGCCAGGTACTTCAACTTGTTTCTATGGACATTGCCAGAAATGTTGATGTCCCCGCAGTGTATGACCACCACCTTCGGGCCTTCTTAGCCACCATGGCTGTCAGGAAGCCCAGGAGAGAGCCTATAGTCCCAGCTACTTGGGAGGCTGAGGTGGGAGGCTGTAGTGGGCCATGATTACACTACTGCACTCCAGTCTGGGTAACAGAGTGCGGAAAAAAAAAAAAAGGGTCTTGCTCTGTTGCTGAGGACGCAGTGCAGTGGTGCCATCATAGTTCAATGCAGCCTTGACTTCCTTGGGCTCAAGCGATCCTTCCACCTCAGCCTCCCGAGTAGCTGGGACTACAGGTGTGCACCACTATGCTGGGCTATTTTTTTTTTTTTTTTTTAACTTTTTGTAGAGAAGGAGCCTCACTATGTTGCCCAGGCTGATAGCAAATTCCCAAGCTCAAGTGATGCTCCTGCCTCAGTCACCCAAATTGCTGGGATTACAGGCATGAGCCACTGCACTTGGCCTCTAAGGACATTTAGATTTAACATCCCAGGATAGGAAAGCAGGGCTGTGTGCTTTAAGGTCAAGAGCTACCTGCCCCCTGGGATTTGTAATTAGATCACCATCTCAACATTGGTCATTCTGAGAAATCCTCAGGGCCAACAGCATGTTCCTGTTTATCTGACAGGGCATTATAAACTTCACAGAAACTTCTCAAACCAAATTTAATTGACTTTGGAAAGAAAGTGCTTCCTCACTTTTGGAGAATGTTAAAGGTTCATGTAATCAAACAGAGGCCTAGAATCCCTGTTCTAAGCCAGGGTGTTAGGCTACGGGACCATTTCTTTCTCCCCTACTATAGGACTGCATTCAAACCTCAACATGACCTTCTTCCTAGGTCGTCTGAGTAAAAGGTTGCTCTACTCTGAGTCCAAAAGAACAGCGTGAACTGTTTGGGAAAAGGACGTGGACCCTCTCAAAAGCCCTCAACCTTAACCTCTCCCACTTAGGAGATGAAATCCTGATCTCATCATGTCCAATTCTGAATATTTAAAAAGAGAGTTAAAAAGGAGGAATGGCTGGGCCCAGTGGCTCATGCCTGTAATCCCAGCACTTTGGGAGGCTGAGGAGGAAGGATCACTTGAACCGAGGAGTTTGAGACCAGCGTGGCCAACAGAGTGAAACCCTCTATTTTGTATAACAATATAAAAAGTGATTACAATTTTAAAAAGGAGGTATGAAAATTATGTTTACTCAACTATGAAAAAATGCTCAGGAGGAAGGACCTAGATCACAATACTAACATGTTGACTTGGTTAGGAAGATGGGGATATTGTGGCTGGACCGTATTTGTTTCCCCTTTTCTACGAATGAGCATGTAAAATGAATTTCTGGGCTGGGTGCAGTGACTCACACCTGTAATCCCAGCACTTTGGGAGGCCAAAGCAGATGGATCACCTGAGGTCAGGAGTTTGAGACCAGCCTGGCCAACATGGTGAAACTTTGTCTCTACTAAAAATACAAAAAAAAAAAAAAAAATTAGTTGGGTGTGGTGGCGGGCACCTGTAATCTCAGCTACTTGGGAGGCTGAGGCAGAACTGCTTGAAACCGGGAGGCGCAGATTGCAGTGAGCCGAGATCAGGCCATTGCACTTTAGCCTGGGTAACAGAGCAAGATTCTGTCTCAAAAAAAAAAAAAAAAAATTCTGGCCGGTGTAGTGGGTCACGCCTATAATCCCAGCACTTTGGGAAGCCAAGACAGATAGATCACTTGAGCTCAGGAATTTGAGACCAGCCTGGGCAACATGGTGAGACCCTGTCTCTAAAAAAATTTTTTAAATATTTTAAAAATAGGCCAGGCGTGATGACTCACACCTGTAATCCCAGCACTTTGGGAGGCCGAGGCAGGCAGGTCACAAGGTCAGGATATCGAGACCATCCTGGCTAACACGGTGAAACCCCGTTTCTACTAAAAGTACAGAAAATTAGCCGGGCGTGGTGGCGGGCGCCTGTAGTCCTAGCTACTCAGGAGGCTGAGGCAGGAGAACGGCGTAAACCCAGGAGGCGGAGCTTGCAATGAGCTGAGATTGTGCCACTGCACTGCAGCCTGGGCAACAGTGCAAGACTCTGTCTCAAAAAAAAAAATAATAATAATAATAATTAGCTGGGTATGGTGGTGAGTGCCTCTAAGTTCCAGTTACTCAGGAGGCTGAGGTAAGAGGATCACTGGAGGCTGGGAGGTTGAGGCTGCAGTGGGTCGTGATCACACCACAGTATCTAGCCTGGGCAACAGAATAAGACCATCTCAAAAAAAAAATTTTTTTTTTTTTCAGTTAAAAAAAAAAGCAAGTCCTCAGGGTTCCAGTTCTAAGTAAGATAGATAAAGCACAGTCTGTGTCTCCCACTGGCTGCAACTAAAAGCCCTGGAAAGAATGCATCTGAGGATTCTGAAAAAGAAATATTAACAAGGCTGGGTGCAGTTGTTCATGCCTGTAATCCCAGAACTTTGGGATGCTGAGGCAGGAGGATCACTTGAGGCCAGGAGTTAGAGACCAGCCTGGGCAACACAGTGAGACTCTGTCTCCAGAAAAAATTTTTTTTTTTGGTAGCAGCAGTAGCAGTGGCGGCCAGAAAAGCACCTAAAACTCTGACAGAGTGGAATCCTTTCATCTATCCAAAGCATCTGCGATCTGAAAAGTAGAAGAGGGGAATCTCTGTTGCCTTTTTTCTCTCTTCATCCTGTCACCTGGCCCAAGAGCACACCCCGCCATGGAAGGTACGTAACAGAGCAGGGAGACTAAAAGTCCCAATTTCTAGCTAAAGGGCCAGGAAAATGAGGGGTCTTGAAAGCTGGAGAGTGTGGGCGAGAATGTGGACAGGAGAGAGCTTGTGAAATAGATCCCATTAAGTTGCACATGAATGTGTAGGCTCACATGCATACATCTGACTCTAAACAGTATTCCAGTGAATGAGAACTGAACTATTAGGCAGAACACCCAGGTTTCAGACTGGTCACTGGGTGGCATAAGCTTAGGACTGTTCTGATTTACATGGCAAAGGCTTTGAAACTGAACTGATATTGGAACTACAACAGCCCACAGGAGACAGATCAGAACTGAACCTAAGAGGGTCAACTGCCTCCTAAAACAAAAACCCGACATTTTCCGTGGGATTTAAACAAGACCTGCTCAAAATGCCTGGGATACAATCAAAATTACACACAAAGAATGAGGAAAGTCTGGACCCTGAGATGACCCAGATGTTGGAATTATCAGAAAAAGACAATGGAGTTTCACTTCTGTTGCCCAGGCTCGAGGTCAATAGTGTGATCTCGGCTCACTGCAACGTCCACCTCCTGGGTTCAAGCAATTCTCCTGCCTCAGCCTTCTAGGTAGCTGTGATTACAGGTGCCCGCCACCACATCCAGATAATTTTTTGCATTTTTAGAGACAGGGTTTCAACATGTTGGCCAGGCTGGTCTCGAACTCCTGACCTCAGGTAATCCACCCGCCTCAGCCTCCCAAAATGCTGGGATTATAGGCATGAGCCACCACGTCCAGCCCAGAAAAAGACTTTAAAAATGAAAGATGGAAAGTCTTAACGGAGAAATAGAGGACAAAGAAAACAATCGAATAGGAATTTTATTTTTTTAAATAAGTTTCTTTTTTAAATTTTATTTTATTTTATTTTATTTTTTTTTTGAGACGGAGTCTCGCTGTGTCACCCAGGCTGGAGTGCAGTGGCCGGATCTCAGCTCACTGCAAGCTCCGCCTCCCGGGTTTTTACGCCATTCTCCTGCCTCAGCCTCCCGAGTAGCCGGGACTACAGGCGCCTGCCACCTCGCCCGGCTAGTTTTTCGTATTTTTTAGTAGAGACGGGGTTTCACCGTGTTAGCCAGGATGGTCTTGAACTCCTGACCTCGTGATCCGCCCGTCTCGGCCTCCCAAAGTGCTGGGATTACAGGCTTGAGCCACCGCGCCCGGCCTCTTTTTTTAATTTTAATATTTATTTATTGAGATGGAGTTTCGCTCTTGTCACCCAGGCTGAAGTACAGTGGTGCAACCACCGCCTCCTAGGTTCAAGTGATTCTCCTAAGCCTCTGGAGTAGCTGGGACTATAGGTACGTGCCACCATGCCTGGCTAACTTTTGTATTTTTAGTAGAATAGACACGGTTTCACCATGTTGACCAGGCTGGTCTCAAACTCCTGAACTCAGGTGATCCACCTGCCTCAGCCTCCCAAACTGGAGGGATTACAGGCTAAATAAGAATTTTATAACTAAGAAAACATAAGAATCAAGATTTGGAAATGATGTTTCTGACCTATTCCCTGGAAAATGTGAATGTTACTTTATATGACAAAGGAGACTGCAGATGTAACTTATGCAGATGTAACTGATTTTATTTTTATTTTAGTGGGCTCATTCTAATCACGTGAGTCTTTTAAAGGAGAGTGATTCTCTTTGGCTGGACTTAGATGTAACAGAAGGAAAAGTTAGAGGTATTTAAAGTGTGAGAAAAATTCAACCCATTTCCGGAGGGGGACACATAGAAAGCACCAGAATGTGGGCAGCTTCTACAGAGAAAAGGCCAGCCCCCAGCTGACAGCTAAGAAAACAGGGTCCTCTACTCTACAACTGCAATGAACTAAATTCAGCCAAGAACCCAAGTGAACACAGAAGCAAATTCTTCCTCAGAGCCTCCAGGGAAAAACACATTTGGTTTTGGCCTTATGAAACGTGATTTTGACCTTGTGAGACTTTAAGCAGAGGACTAGTCAAGTCCAGTCAAACTTCTGACCTACAGAAATTGTGAGAAAATATATGGATGTTGTTTTAAGCCACTAAGACACCAAGTTTGTGATAATTTGTTACAGCACCAAGAGTAAACTGCTCATTATCCAAAATGAGCAGCAGAGAGAAAAAAAAAATTTTTTTTTGAAACAGGGTCTCACTTTGTCACCCAGGCTGGAGTGCAGTGGCACAATATTGGCTCACTGCAGCCTTGACCTCCTGGTCTCAAGTGATCTCTCACTTCAGCCCCAACAAACAGCTGGTGCATGCCACCACACCCACCTAGAGAAAAAAAATTTTTTTAAATGAATAGTCTCAGGAATTCATGGACAATGTCAGAAGGTCTAATGTTCATATTATCAGTGACACAGAAGTAAAGGACAGTATGGTGCAGAAAACAATATTTGAAGAAATCATAGCTGAGAACTTCCCAGATTTCTGAAACACAATCAGGTGGCTCTGTGAACTCTGATAAGGATAACCCAAAGAAATCCATGTCCATATACATCATAGTCAAACTGATGAGAACCAAAGACAAGCAGAAAATCTTAAAAAGCAGCTGGGGAAAAATAAAGCATTGCCTGTTGGGAAACAATAGTTAGAATGCCTCTGGATTTCTGAGAAAAAACCATGGGGGCCGGAAGGCATAGAACAATTTTTCTTTTTTTTTTTTTTTGAGATGGAGTCTTGCTCTGTTGCCCAGGCTGGAGTGCAATGTCGTGATCTTGGCTCACTGCAACCTCTGCCTCCCAGGTTCAAGTAATTATCCTGTCTCAGCCTCTAATCTCAGTAGCTGGAATTACAGGCACTAGCCACCACGCCCTGCTAACTTTTGTATTTTTAGCAGACACGAGGCTTTTGCCATGTTGGCCAGGCTGGTCTCGAACACTTGACCTCAAATGATCTGGCCACCCCTACCTCCCAAAGTGCTGGCATTACAGGCATGAGCCGCCACGCCCGGCCTCAATTGTATTTCTATATACTAACAATGAGCAAGTGGAAAAAAACTACAACAGCCCCCGCAAGTGAAATATAGTTTGAGACCCATTCATGGATCTCAAATCCAAAAATCTGAAATGCTCAAAATCTAAAACTTTTTGAGAGCTGAAATGACTTCAAAGGAAACACTCATTTAAGCATTTTGGATTTTCGAGTTGGGATGCTCAACTAGTATTTGCTTCAGGTAAAGCAAATATTAACCTGAAAATAATCCAAATATTTCTGGTCCCAGGCATTTCTTTTTTTTTCTTTTCTTTTCCCTTTTTTTTTTTTTTTTTTGAGATGGAGTCTCATTCTTGTTGCTCAGGCTGGAGTGCAATGGTGCAATCTCGTTTCACTGCAACCTCTGCCTCCCAGGTTCAAGTGATTCTTCTGCCTCATCTCCCAAGTAACTGGGATTACAGGCACCCAGCTGTAAAAGAAAAAGCATTTGGCTTCCACTGGAATCTGGAGCCACAGTTCGGTGTCAAACAGAGCAGCTGTGCTTCTGTTTCAAATGCTGTTTGCTGAAAACCTCTGGATCAGAACAGGTGGTCTTGAGCCAGGTCCTTGGCACCGAGGGGATGTGAACAATCCTGAATTCCAGGGCCTACTGATGGAGTCTGCTCGTTAGTCCCTTTGACACTGCCCCTTATGAATCCCAGTAGTCAGCCAGGGTGCCAAGTTTTCATATTGATTCTAAACAAGGCTGCAATCACTGTTTAGAAGTAATTGGGGGATACTGGAATTGTGCTCCTTGCTTCAGAACCCCTAGATTGCACCTAGATTAAACAAGATGGAAGCTCTCAAAAGGCTCTAAGTCTAGGCCTCCTCTGAGGTAGGGTCTGAAAGGACTTAAACCATTTTTTTTCTTTTACACAGGGTAACTTTTTGGAACAGTACTTTATAACAATAAAGGGCTGTGCACAGAAAGGAGAAATGCCATTATGAGGATGTGTGTGCCGACCTGGGACCAGCAGGGTTAAAGAGTCTATCATTCATGATGAGAGCTGCCATTTGCACTAAGCACACACCATGGGCCAGGCATTATGCCAAGAAATTGTTGAATCTTCATGACAACTCTGTAAGAAAAGGGATGTCATTGGACCGATGAGGACACTGATGCTCCCAGGGGTCCAGGTTGCATGAAGAGGAGGTGACAGGGCTGGGCACTGGTCCAAAGCTCCAGCCTTCCAAGCCAAGGCCCGAGAGAGGAACCCGAGGCCTGATGTCAGGCCTGTTTTTCTCATGTGCCCTGGAGAAGGGGACCAACACCATCTTTCGTCAAAGTTTGGTGAGGGATGGCCAAGAGCTCTTTGAAACTTTGCCATGTACAATAGTACTCACAATTTTTTTTTTTTTTAATTTTTCATACAGTGGTATCCGGGTGCAGTGGCTCACCAACACTTTGGGAGGCTGAGGCAGGAGGATTGCTTGAGGCCAGGAGTTTGAGACCAGTCTGGGCAACATAGTAAAACCTCATCTCTATAAAAAAAGAAAAAAAATGAGGCGGGCATGGTGGCACACATCTGTAGTCCCAGCCACTCAGCAGGCTAAGGTAAAGAGGATCACTTGAGCCTGAGAGGTTGTGGCTACAGTGAGCCATCATCACACTACTGCACTCTAGCATGGGTGACAGAGCAAGACGGTCTCAAAAAAAGAAAAAAAAATTAAACAGTGGAATGTTTTCTTTAGAAACTACCTTATGCATAAGTACAATCTAGAAAACCAGAATTGGGCCACTTGTAGTGAAGGTGGAAGCACAGGTGGCCTGGGACCCCCCAGGATTCCTGGAGCGCTGCCTGAAGGCCATTTATCTAGCAGATTGGCACTTACTGTGAGAAGCGCAAGAGGTACCATGATGCTTAAGGCTCTGGCTCTGGCTCTGGGTATGAAAGAACGAGGTGGAATTGTAGCAGATTCATTCCTGGGTCACTCGGTTTTGGGGAGGGCTGCAGGATTCCAGGCCTGCCATGTGCAATGGGTGCTGGCCTCTTTCTTCTGGGCACCATCTGCCTCAATCTATCCCCTGGCCAGCAGAGGCCTGTCACTCACAGGGCAGAAAACTGACCTTCACCATTTCACAACTAGTGAGTTCACTCTTTAAAAAAATGGATTATAAAGTTAAAAGCTACAGCAACTCTTTTTCCTTGTGCTCATAAAAGGCATCATCTGTTTTTTTCTGTATAAACAAAAGTAGAATGTTCACGTTTGGATCTTGGTGTAGAATCAACAATAGATCTGTACCCCTGACTCCAATGCAGGGGCTGGTGGGATGGCTCACAGTGGAATCATCAAACGGACTTCCTTCTCATAGATGTCAGGGATCATTCCCATTGGGGAACTGACCATGTGCACGGTGTTCTTGCCAAACAACTGAAACTCATAGTGGATGAGCTGCTCCCAAAAGCCGCTATTGGGTCGGATGATGGGCCGGCATGACTTGGTCCACGTGTGGGCGTCCAGCAGGGACATGGCGTGGTACTTCATGAGGTAGGCGAGGCACAGGGCGGCTGAGCGGCTCACACCAGCAGCGCAGTGCAGCAGAGTACGGCCCTGCTTCATCTCCACGCTGTGGATATGGTCAGCAATAGGGTCAAAGAAGTCACAGAGACGTGAGTTAGGGGCATCAGCTACAGGTACCTGCATGTACTGGATATCCTCATACAAGGTGTTCACTACCTCCACTGAGACATTGATGACCATGGTGATCTGGTTGCTAGACAGCATGAGCTTGTTGTTGGCGGCCACACCATTGCTGATATACAGGCTCTTGGTTATCTGCGAGAGGCCACTGACTGAGGGCTGCCGGAACTGAACTGGGAAGGCACACGAGGGTGCTGTCATCAAGGCGGTCGGTCAGAGGTCAGTAGTCAGCGAAGCATGAAGGCTGCATCTTTCTGCTAGGCTGTGTCCATGGAAAACTGCAGGGAGGGAGAGGATGTTTAGAGGGCAGGTGCCCAGAGGGCCAAATCCAGGGGATCCCTGGGAAATGGATGGATAGGCCTATAGCATTCCCCACGGTAGTCCTCTGATCATCACAGCAGAATTACCCAGCAAACTCATTTAAAGCACTGATACCCAGGTCCCTCTCCAAACCCACAGAGTCAGACTCTCAGGATGAAGAGCATGAATCTGCATTTTCCGCATGCTTCTCAGGTGGTCTAATGTGCACTGCCCTATAGGACAAAGGGCAGGTCCCCAAGTCTGGCACTTGAGGCCTCCCTTGAGGGGTCCCACAGTTCTAGTTGGGCAGATGACTTGTGTCCCTCAGGTGTGCCCTGGTCTGACTCTCCATTTAAGCTCACACAGTCCTCTTCTTGCTGCTCTTCCAAATTCTCTCCTTCCTTCCAGTCCCTCTGAATGGGAACCACTTGTACAGTCTTCCTCCTCAGTCTTCCGACTTTACGCCCAAATCATAAGGCCCTGAGCCAGTGGCATGGAACCAGAGCCGATTGTGCTGGCAGTCACTGAGGAGGTTGGTCTAAGAGTAGGGAGGGTCCCCATTTTCCCCCTCTAAGAACAATCTCTTTAAAGAGATAGGATATGCCCATGTGAAGCTGATGTCAAATGCAAAGTCCTAAATTGTTAGACATGCTCCTGCACCTTGCCTCTGAAGAGGGCGTGGGAAAGGGAGTGGCTAAAAGCTTCCTGAAGTCAGCATAATGGGCACCACAGCAACCCCACGGGCAAGCACAGAGAGGCAGCAGGGCCTCAGGAAGACCTGCCACACCTGCATCATGCTGCCTTCAGCAGAGCTGGGAAATGCACCCCAAGGAGAGGCAAACTCCCTGCCTTCACCCACTTGACAGACTCAGCCACCAAGTAATCGCCATAGGGGTTCAGCCACAGATCTGCTTCCTGCGCCGCAGACCAGGCAGTCGTTGGTGCTCTTCAGGTGCGGCCCAGGTCCCTGGAGCGTTCCTTAAGACTCTCGGACCCTCACTTTCTCAGTCTTAAAACAAAGCTGCAAAACCAGGACATCTTTATACGTCCCACTGAAATAGGCCCATTTCGATTTAGATCACACCTTTCAAGGCCAAATGGCAGTCTTCACCAGGCATGAGAAATGAGGAGCCAAAGTTTTGTTTCCCTGCTTAATATATTTCAGTGGCTATCCACTGTCAGGATAAGATGGAGCCACTTAGTTTGGCTGTCAAGGCCATTTGTGACCTGGCTCCTGCCTGTCTCTCTAGCCTCTTATTAGGCTTCCCCATGCTCTGAAGGGCCTCAGGTGAACTGAGCCACTTACAGTTCCTTAGGGACAGCCTGTCCTCTCCAGCTAGTGGCCTTTGCCTCTGCTGATCTCTCAGTCCCTTTCCTTATGAACTTACTAGATCCTGATCTGGTCCATTCAGCAGAAGACTGCAGAATTCTGAGGAGCTTTAAGATACCAACTCAAAGGTAACTGTTTTAAGGGAAATCTTCTTAGATCACACCCCTCCCTCATGTTTGACCGACTCTCTGCTCCAGGCTTTCTTAGCCCTGTGTTCTCTCCTTCCTAACACTTATTGAAGATGTGGTTTTGCCCTGATCTGCCTGATTATTTGATGAATGTCTGTCTCTCCCACAGACTGTGAGCCCTCTAGGGATATGACGGTGTCTATCTTCACTCCCACTCTATCACCAACTAGTACCAAGGGCTGTGTCCCCACAAGTAGGTGCTTGATAAATATTTGTTGAATGAAGAAATAACTCCCAACAGCTATGACTCTGCCTTCTGAGAGGTTTTTCTGGAAAAAATGACTTCTCTGGCCATGTTTCTCTAGAATTCCAGGGAGGGGCTAGGTGGGGATGGGGGTGGTTCTGAGGCTACCAAAGAGAAAGACTAAAGGTTGTATAGGCAAATTCTACCTGCCAATGCCCTAGACTCAAATGCATCAGACTCATCCCAGGAAGGACAGAGAGGGCTGGCTTGTTATAAAGGTGATATGAAGGGCAAAGAAAAAGCCTCCTGAACCCAGATGGAAGCCTAAATGCTAAGGAATATTCTGGATCCTCATCAGAAAATCCAGAGAGAAGTGAACTGACGTCCCCCCAAACCAGTGCCCAGTGGGTAACGGGAATACAGGAATGTGCTGTTCATCACAGCAACTAAAAGTTTGCAGAAGTGACAATGCTCTTGTGGGTGAGGGCAGTGATGGGGGGAGTCATTTTCATGCTAGTAAAGAAGTATCTATCAGGGCTGGGCATGGTGGCTCATGCCTATAATCCCAGCACTTCGGGAGGCTGAGGCAGGAAAAGGTCAGGAGTTCAAGACCAGCCTGACCAACATGGTGAAACCTCATCTCTCCTAAAAATACAAAAATTAGCCAGGCGTGGTGGCATGGGCCTGTAGTTCCAGCTACTAAGGTGGCTGAGACAGGAGAACTGCTTGAACCCGGGAGGTAGAGGTTGCAGCGAGCCAAGATCCCGCCACTGCACTATAGCCTGGGCGACAGTGTGAGACTCCATCTAAAAAAAAAGAAAAAGAGGTCGGGCGCGGTGGCTCAAGCCTGTAATCCCAGCACTTTGGGAGGCCGAGACGGGTGGATCACGAGGTCAGGAGATCGAGACCATCCTGGCTAACACGGTGCAACCCTGTCTCTACTAAAAAAAAATACAAAAAACTAGCTGGGCGAGGTGGTGGGCGCCTGTAGTCCCAGCTACTCGGGAGGCTGAGGCAGGCGTATGGTATAAACCCGAGAGGCGGAGCTTGCAGTGACTGAGATCTGGCCACTCCACTCAAGCCTGGGCGAAAGAAAAAAACAAATATCAGAAAAATAAAAAACTAGCGGGGAAAAAAAAAAAGAAAAGAAATATCTATCAGGCACTGTATTAGGTGTTGGAGATACTGAAATGTACAAGACAGGCACGGCCCCTTTTCTCAGAGAGCTCAAAGTCTAGCGGGAGAAACAGATAGTAAACAGGCAATTACAGGCAGACAGAGCTTGAAAATAGGATAACAGTACCTACCTTACAAGGATGTTGTGAAATTAAATGAGAAAACCCACGTAGAGTTTTATCAGGGCTTGGCATAGAGTAAACCCTCTAAAAATGATAAGTATTTTTCTTGCTTCTGATAGGGAAGTTAAAATGCAGGGCTCTGTGAAAGGGAAGTGTAAAGAGATTTCTTCCAGGTTGGAGCCTAGGGAGTCGCAAAGACCGCCTGAAGAAATCACAAGAGATCTAAAGAATATTTAGCTTGAGGGGGAGAGAGGAGAAGAAAAAAATAGCAACTGGGTAGCAGTTCAGTTTCACCACTTTACAGCCTATGAAGTCTTTGGCTTCCCTCATCCGGTTCGATCTTCAAAGCAACCTAATCAGACCGGCGTCTAGATTTAATATTTCCATTTTACATAAGAGGAAGCTGAGACACAGCGGGGAAAAGGACTTGTTCAGTCATAAAGTAAGGAAGCCAATCTTTATGGTCTATTACGTGTGGGAAAAAAGAACAAACATCGCGGGGCGTTCGTCAAATACTAAGTTATGAACGTGGAACAAAGTCCAAGAGTTAAGGAGAGCGAGGCACCACTTCTAGGGGTGGGCCGGGTAGGTTTCCTGGGGGAGCTGGCATTGGAACAGGCTTCTTCCCCTGCGTGGTGTCAAGACCCCGAGGGTCTTACCTCTCTCCCTCAGGAGGGTGGGCGGGTTCGTTCAGGAAGTAGCCGCTTCCGGAAGCCTCAGGCGAGGTTCTTCGGGCGAAAGACCAGTCACGACCCGGGAGCCTCAATCTCCGCTGGCCTGGAGCTTTGGTTTCCATAGCAATGGTCTCGTCGCAGAAAGGAATCGCTTGTGCTGGGTCTTCAGAGAAATCCTGGCCTCCGCTCCAGGCCCCTGAGCAGCCCCACCCTGGCTCAACTGGTTACCCGCCCTGCCGGCAAGCCGGGGTCACTGCAGTCCCCGTGGCGAAGCAGGGTCAGCTCAGCTCACCGCACCCTACTCCATCCAGCCCTGCCCATCTCTACGGCAACGGGCCGGGTCGCACCAGGGCTGCAGCCGAGGGACAATCTCGCCGCTTCCGTAGCCGCCCGGGCTCTGTGCGCATGTGCGACACCCTCTCCCCGCCCCCGCCCCCTTATGCTTCTCCCAGGCAACCAGCCGCGCTCGGCTCCAGGCTCCGCCCAGGGTCTAATTCCAGGTCTGCGTGAGCCCAACGAACATGGCTCCCAACCGGCCTCCGCGCGCCCAACGAACATGGTTCCCAACCGGCCTCCACGCGCCCAACAAGCATGGTTCCCAACCGACCTCCAGTTTCCAACTGTTTCTTGAACAGGGAGGCCACCATGACACAGCAGACTACGCCCTGGGTCACAGGGGACCTGAGATCCTCCACGATTTACAGGACCGGCGCCACCTCGGGCTCGAACCACCCGCTCGATAGGGCCGCGGCTAAGTAATCGGCGTAGGGGTTCAGCCGCAGATCTACTTTTCGCGCCGCACACCGCGCAGTCGTTGGTGCTCTTCGAACGCGGCCTGGGTGCCCAGAGCGTTCGTTAGACTCTCGGACCCGCAAGGGAGCCCGAACTCTCAGAGGACTCGCGCTCCCTCAGCCGGACCCTGGCCCTTTTTCAGCTCCAGCGGAGTCTGGATTTCTCCCAGCCCCGGGCACCAGCCCCTTCCCAGTCTAGCTCTTCGGACTCCCTGAAGCCTGAACTCCATCACCCAGACTCCCGGGAGAACCCGGAATCCCCATCTCCCGTCCACATTTTCTCAGAATCAGTTCCGGCCGTTCAATCTCCCAGGCATGACATCCGTCGTGTGGTCCCAGCGCCCTAGGTGGTGAGCCCTGACTCTCCTTAGAGCCTGGAGAGGCCGAGATCCTCCCAAGCTCGAACCCGACCCACACTCCTCAGCCTCTGTGTTCCCCAGTGATCCTGGAAAAGCCCACAGTTCCCTCTGCCTGGCCCTGATCCTCACAAACCTAGTTACCCATGCTCCTTTCCATTCCACAGCCCCCATCACTGCATCCTCCAGGCTCCCATCCATGGAGGACTTGAGGTGGAAAGCAATTTGGTTCAAAATGACCATTATTTATTACTTGAAAGAGAGTATTTCCAATAGTTGCCAGCCGCCTCCAGAGAGTATTTCCAGTAGTTGTCAGCCTCCTCCCCTTCTAGTATTGGTCAATTTGTTGCGCCACTGAGTGGGTGTAGTTTTATGTGTCTTTAAATGTTTTAATGATTGTTTGTTTGTTTGTTTTTTTGAGACAGAGTCTCGTTCCGTCGCCCAGGCTGGAGTGCAGTGGCGCAATCTCGGCTCACTGCAAGCTCCGCCTCCCGGGTTTACGCCATTCTCTTGCCTCAGCCTCCCGAGTAGCTGGGACTACAGGCGCCCGCCACCTCGCCCGGCTAGTTTTTTGTATTTCTTAATAGAGACGGGGTTTCACCGTGTTAGCCAGGATGGTCTCGATCTCCTGACCTTGTGATCCGCCCGTCTCGGCCTCCCAAAGTGCTGGGATTACAGGCTTGAGCCACCGCGCCCGGCCAGTGATTGTTTTTTTAAAACAAAAAACTCTCAGGATTTGGGGGGCTTTTGTGTTGGAGCATCTTGATCTCTAAACCAGCCTTTTCCATCACGTCATACCTAGGCTATGCCTAGAGGTCAGAAAAATGTAAACGACAGATTGGGAAGTTGGGTTGTTCATACTAGTTTGTAAATAGAAAAACATTCACAACACTCCAGTTCCAAATAGGCTGAAAATGAATTAGAAAAACTAGTCCTTCAATATTTTTTATTCTTCTACAGTTGTCTTTTTTGACCTAATTATAAAAGTAGTGTACACTTACAGAAAAGTAAGGACAGGCATTGTGGCTCACGCCTGTAAACCCACCACTTCACTTTGAGAGGCTGAGGCGGTTGTATCACCTGAGCTCAGTAGTTTGAGACCAGCCTGGGCAACAGGGTGAAACCCCATCTCTACAAAAAATACAAAAAATTAGCTGGGCGTAGTGGCTCACCTGTGGTCCCAGTTACTCAGGAGTCTGAGGTGGGAGGGTCGCTTGAGCCTGGGAGGTGGAGATTGCAGCGAGCTGAGATTGTGCCACTACTCTCCAACCTAGGCGACAGAGTGAGATCCCGTCTCAAAGAAATAAAAGAGAAAAGACAAGACAGACGAGCAGCATGAGTGGCTAGAGACAATCACTGTTAACATTTTGGTGTATTTTAATCAGAATCCATTCACATACATATATGTTACAACATGCTTATACTTAAAAAATGATACATCACAAAAGTTCACTTTTTAGTAACCTGCTTTTTTCTCCCATCTAATATACCACCCATCTGTTTCATACACAATTACATGTATTTTATTTTATGACATACCAAAATTTGCTTCCATATTGTACATTTTGTTTCTACATTTTAGAAATAAAATATGAACTTTTTTTTTTTTTTTTTGAGACAGAGTCTAGCTCTGTTGCCCAGGCTGGAGTACAGTGGCACAATCTTGGCTCACTGCAACCTGTGCCTTCTGGGTTCCAGCGATTCTCCTGCTTCAGCCTCCTGAAGTAGCTGGGATTACAGGTGCTCACCACTACACCGGGCTAATTTTTGTATTTTTAGTAGAGATGGGGTTTCACCATGTTGGCCAGGCTGGTCTCGAACTCCTGACCTCAAGTCATCTGCCCACCTTGGCCTCCCAAAGTGCTGGGATTATAGGCCTGAGCCACCATGCCTGATCCTGAAGAATTATTTTTAAATGGGCAAAACCATTTAAAGGTACATGTTTATAAGACTACTTCATGGTGTAACCAGATTATCAAAAAGTGAAAATGCGGTGCCTAGAAGTATATCCACTCTTCACCATTTCCTCATTTTGACCAGATTGTTATATTTTCACCCGGAGTACCTGGCTCCATTCTACCCCACCCCACCCCATCTTTCACCTTTCACCTTTCAGAGTCTCCTAAAACCCCTGTCCACCCTACACCTCCCTCACTTTTCTAAACTTTCCCCAAACCTTCTTCCAGAATTCGCCTATTAACCAGCCTAACATCTGTCCAAACTCTTCACTTTTATTTCTCCCTGCTCTGGTTTATACGCCTCCAAACCCCCGCCTCCCAGATCCTCTTTAGGCATAGGGTCTAGGGCAAGTGCCTCCCAAGCTAAACACCTCTCAAATTCATCCTCCAAACCCTACCCTACAACTTTTACTCCTTCCCTCTAAGACCCTTCTCTCCCATTTCATCCTTAAGGATCATCAAGATGACTGCTTTTGGCTGGACAGGCATGGTGGCTCTCATGCATGTAATCCCACCACTTTGGAAGGCCGAGGCAGGCATATCTCTTGAGGTCAGGAGTTAGAGACCAGCCTGGCCAACATGGTGAAACCCCGTCTCTACTAAAAATACAAAAATTAGCTAGGTGTGGTGGCGCATGCCTGTAAATCCTAGCTACTCGGGAGGCTGAGGCAGGAGAATTGCTTGAACCGGGAGGTGGAGGTTGCAGTGAGCCGAGATTGTGTTACTGCATTCCAGCGTGGGAGACAGAATGAAACTCCATCTCAAAAAACAAAAAAAGATGACTGCTTCTGAAGATGGTTCTGAGTTCCTGATAACCCTTCTCTTGTGGATTGCACTGGGTCCTTTTACATCCGCAGAGTTGCTTTTCTTCTGAGTGTCCATGAAACACCCCTTTAGCATGTCTTTCCGCAAGAAGAAACTGTGGTTACTCCCTTGCTCCTTTGTTTGTTTGTTTTTTTTTTTTTTGAGACGGAGTCTCGCTGTGCTCCCAGGCTGGAGTGCAGTGGCCTGATCTCGGCTCACTGCAAGCTCCGCCTCCCGGGTTCACGCCATTCTCCCGCCTCAGCCTCCCAAGTAGCTGAGACTACAGGCGCCCGCCACCACGCCCGGCTAGTTTTTTGTATTTTTAGTAGAGACGGGGTTTCACCATGTTAGCCAGGATAGTCTCGATCTCCTGACCTCGTGATCCACCCGCCTCGGCCTCCCAAAGTGCTGGGATTACAGGCTTGAGCCACCGCGCCCGGCCTCCCTTGCTCCTTTGAAAATTGTGACAGAGCTGCACTTGTCCTAAGATACCTGGGGAAGCCTCAGCCACTCCCCCGGGACCCTGTCAAATCTGCTCTGGACCTGGCCTCAGCCATCTGTAACCTGTATCACCTTTCCCTCCCTGCTCCAGCTTAATGAATTCCAGTGAAGCAGCAATGAAAAAATTTTTACTCAAGAGCAGTTTATCTCAGGTGGTTTTTCATGACAACCTCATTGCACAATGAATCCATGAGGTGGAGGTAAAGTAGCCACAAGCTTTTGCATTAGGTGTTAGTGGCTTGACCCATATTCATTTCATTCTCCCTATATCCTGGGGGACCATAGAGGTGATAGGAAGTCCTCAAGGTGCTCTAAGGCAGGCTCCATTTTACAGAGGAGGCAGTGGATACTCGGGGTTACTGACTTGCCCAAGGTGTCACACATGTTCCTGGGCTACGGAAGCCAGAAAGACTCCATGTTTCTTGGGGGTTTTGTTTTTGTTTTTGTTTTTCTGAAAGCACATTATCTCTCTAGGAAATCCATGAATGGATTCTTATTTTCTCCCATACCCAAGTCTTGGGTTCTAGGCCAGGCACGGTGCCTCATGCCTGTAATCCCAGCACTTTGGGAGGCTGAGGCAGGAGGGTCACTTCAGGTCAGGAGTTTGAGACCAGCCTGGCCAATGTGGCGAAACCCCGTCTCTACTAAAAATACAAAACTGAGCCAGGGCCAGGTGCTGTGGCTCACGCCTGTAATCCCAACACTTTGGGAGGCCGAGGCGGGTGGATCACAAGGTCAGGAGATTGAGACCATCCTGGCTAACATGGTGAAACCCCATCTCTACTAAAAAAATACAAAAAAAATTAGCCGGGCATGGTAGCCGGTGCCTGTAGTCCCAGCTACTTGGGAGGCTGAGGCAGGAGAATGGCGTGAACCTGGGAGGTGGAGCTTGCAGTGAGCCGAGATCGCACCACTGCACTCCAGCCTGGGCAACAGAGCAAGACTCTTGTCTCAAAACAAAACAAAAAAAACAGCCTGATGTGGTGGGGGGTGCCTGTAATCCCAGCTACATGGGAGGCTGAGACATGAGACTTGCTTGAACCCGGGTGGTAGAGGTTGCAGTAAGCTGCAATTGTACTCCAGCCTGGGTAACAGAGCAAGACTCCGTCTCAGAAAAACAAACAAAAAAACAACAAAAAACAAAAACCCCAAAAACCTAAGGTCTTGGGTCCTAGAGTTTTAATCAGCATGAACACCATCTTGCCAGTTTTTTCCTTCAGGGATTATCCCCATTTTCCAGATGAGAACTGAGGCTCTTCTCCCACTTTTTGCTTATGGACAGGTAAGAGTTTGACCTGCTTAGTCAACAGCCTGAGTGCTGTCACCCCGCTGTTCCCATAGACCTTGATTGATGAATTCATTAAACCTGTCCTTAGGGCCTGCTTGGGACAGCTACTGTTGGGCACTAGGAAGAGACAAATGAACAAGATGGACTCCAAGAACATACTCATTTTTTCAAGCAGAGCAGGGAGCCCGGGGTTGAGCTGCTGCCCCTCCTTGACTCTCTTGACTTCTCCCCATGTTCCAGGGTCAAGTCTGGATGGGCCCACAGGATTCTGACATCGAAAACAGTTGGAGATCCTCAAGAGATAGTGCCAGATCCTCTTGAAGGTCACAAAGACCAAAAGAAGAGTAGGGACCTGGGCATTTCTGCTTCTGCTAAACTTCCAGTGGTGTGATGTAGTGGAAATAGATGGGCAGGCCAGCTTTGTGTGACCTTGGGTGAATCACACTTCCTCCAGATTCTGTTTTCTCATTTGTAAAAATAGGATCTATTAAGATCCTCTGAGTGGCAGGTAATATAAACTGAACTTGAACTAGTTCAAGCAAAATAGAGAAGCTGGGTTTACATAATCAAGGATGGATAGGGCACAGTCGCCAATGTTTTAGGGGAGAGAAGCCAGGGGCTGTACTACCACCAGGTATGTCTTCCGTTGCCTCTCTTCATTGTCTTTATACTGTTCTTTTTTTCTTTTATCTTTTTTTTGAGACACAGTCTCACTCTGTTGCCCAGGCTGGAGGTCAGTAGCATGAGGCTCCCTGTAGCTTCAACCTCCTGGGTTTAAGCAATTCTCCCACCTCAGCCTCCCAGGTAGCTGGGATTACAGGCATGTGCCCCCGTGCCCGGCTAATGTTTTGAATTTTTAGTAGAGATGAGGTTTCACCATATTGCCCAGGCTGGTCTCAAACCCCTGGGGTCAAGTGATCTGCCCTCCTCTGCTTCCCAAAGTTCTGGGATTACAGACATATGCCACCATGCCCAACTCTTTGTGACTTTCTGAACACTGGTATTATCAGGTTGGTTGAACCTGGGGAGCAGAGCCACAGGAAACCCTGGCCTGTAGACCACAAGGAGTACTTCCAGTGCTGCTCCAGTTAGACAAATCCTGAAGAAGGACTCCAGTTGGCCCCAGTTGGTTCATGGGCCCATCCTTGTTTTAATCACTGTGGCCAGGTGGTGTGGGATATTCTGAGTGGCCCACGATAGGTTGGGGGCCAATTCGGTGGGGAATGTTGTACACCTTAGGTGGGGCAAGGAACTCTGAAATACTCTTACCTGGAAGCTCCTGAATTGGCTTTATGTATACCTGAGGGCTGTGCCAACTTTCAGCTGTCCAGAAGCTTCCTTTTACTTTTTTATTTATTTACTTATTTTTTTGAGACAGTCTCCCTCTGTCACCCAGGTTGGAGTGCAGTAGCGCGATCTCAACTCACTGCAGCCTCCGCCTCCCAGGTTCAAGCAATTCTCCTGCTTCAACCTCCCGAGTAGCTGGGACTACAGGCGTGCGCCACCATGCCTGGCTAATTTTTGTATTTTTAGTAGAGACAGGGTTTCACCATATTGGCCAGGCTGGTCTCAAACTCCTGACCTCAAGTGATCTGCCCTCCTTGGCCTCCCAAAGTGTTGAGATTACAGGCATGAGCCACTGCGCTGGGCCTTGGAGTTATCTAAGCTTAATGCCCACTTTTTACAAATAGAGAAATAGGCTCCCCGTGAGTCAAAAGTGATTATGGAATGAATATCGTGTTAAGATGAGAGAGCTTTAGAGAAGAGCAAGAAGATCAGCCACTAATGAAGATCAGACCATCTGATAAAAAATTTGTGACAGACGAGCTCAGAAAGCTGGGGCACTGGAGACGGGAATCCATGAACATCCACCAGTACTTGGATAACCTTTGAGTGTTCCAGGAATAGTTGAAACCTCCAGTCTCCCAAGAAAGACCAGCCACCCTAGTTCTGGCAAAGGGATCTGCCCCAGGGCCACGATGACACTAGTGTGACCAGAGGAGAACTAGAAACTAGCCAGCCTACACGACTGTAAAACAATAGACGGAGACCAGCAGACAGCAGGGCATAACAAATCCTCAGCAATCCTCATATTCCTTCCCCATGCATCCCCCCTATTCTGGTGAAGGAGGTCCTGATAGTCTTGTGGATGCTCACCTCAAAAAGGCGGGATCAAGCTAGCTTCCATGGTTAAGGTGAAGATTGACCCACTTGTCTGACGTGACATGCCAGTCGAGGTGTGCTGGGACAGTGGTACCTTAGAGGAGAAGGCCTCAGTAATGCCACTGCCTGGCATTCCAGTGGTAAGGAGGTGTGGGGGAGGCATCAGAAGGATCTGGCTTAGATGCTATTTCTACCACCAGTCCACCGTGTGGCCTTGTCACCTCCTTGAGCCTCCGTTGCCTTATCTGAAAGAATGCCATAGTAGTAAGGGAACCTACCTCCAAGGTCTGGCTTGAGGATGTAAAGTGCTCAGCCTAGGGCTCATCATTGCCAGTGGTTGTCATCATGGTGGATCCAGTGGCCTTCCAATGGTCCCCACTCCCCATTCTGCCTGCTATCCAGACTACACACTGATAGTCCCCACATTGTACCTTTATTGTGAAGACCCTTCATCCGGAATGCCTCTTTAGCTCTCTCTTCATCCTTCAAGACTTACCTCAATGCCATTTCCTACACAGCATTTTTTTTTTTTTTTTTTTTTTTGAGACAGAGTCTCACTGTGTCACCCAGGCTGGAATACAGTGGTGCAATCTCGGTTCACTGTAACCTCTGCCTCCCAGGTTCAAGAGATTCTCCCGACAGCCTCCCTAGCGACTGGGATTACAGGTGTGTGCCACCACACCCGGCTAATTTTTGTGTTTTTAATAGGGACGGGGTTTTACCATGTTGGCAAGACCGGTCTCGAACTCCTGACCTCAAGTGATCCCCCCATCTGGGCCTCCTAAAGTGCTGGGATTGCAGGTGTGAGCCACCACACCCGGCCTCCTACACAGCATTTTCTGACCTCCTCCTGTCTCCTGCCCACCTCTGCCCATAACCCACCTGAGTCATACGAGTTTCCTCTCCCCTTTGAACTTTGATTACTTGTGGTGGTTTCATTCTGCCTTGCATAGTAGCTGTTTGTGTATCTGTCCTGACTCCTGATTAGATTACACACTCTTTTGTTGGTGCAATCAGACCCACCACCAGGTCGTGGGGGCGACGAAGTCCCGTGGAGTCAAAGGAATGAGAAAGACAGTTTGAGAGAAAAAGCGGGACCAGGGGGCAATTGGAAGTGTGGAGGCTGTGAAGGCCCCAAGCTCTTGGAGCCCACGCTATTTATTGGTGCTCAAAGAAACAGGTGGTGAGGATGTGGGTGTTGAAAGGAAACAGTGTATCAAGTGAATGAGAAACATATGGCTGCTGAGATAATGGGAGTGTTAGAAGCAAGGAGCAGGTCTTGCAGACATGCAAGGCCTGCCTCAACTTCACTCCCAATGCTCAGCTTTTCTCCCAACATGCCTCCCTTCTGTTTTTGTAAAAATCGCCACAGCTATTATTACTAGCACAAGGTGGCCTCTTTTTTTAAATTAATCAAGCAAGGCAGTTGCAGGCTGTGCAGCCCTTAGTTGCCAGTTGGTGATCCAGCTTAATTTTTCTTAGCCCTTATTCAAAAGGGAGTTGCTCTGATTTGAATGCTTCCTACTTATCTCTCCTTTTACAAAATGGACCCTTAATCCTAGGAGGGTAGCAGAAGGACAAAGGTACGTCTTCTGTACTTCTTCATGCTGAATAGGGGCAATGATACTCCCTGCCTATCTATTAGGGTCTCTTGTATTTGGGGTAGAGAGGAGTTCAGTCAGAAAGCATTGGTCCGTTAAGCATCTACAGGTAAAACCTTGGTGCTCCAGCAGTTTCTCAGCATGGCTTGTACTGGGGGAACCAGTACACGAGAGGTACACATCTTGAGGGCACCTACACAGTTTGTTCATCTCTTGCAAAAACCCTCACCCCCACGTTAGTAAATCTACTGAAACAGAAGCAAAAACTTATGTGGCTGTAGCCGGGAGGCATGCCATTGCTGAAGCATTTGTAACTCAGCTTCTGCCTCTTTGGTTAATCACCGTGGAGTAAAACTTACTGTTGAATAGGAGAAGCAGGCCACTTGTAACAGAAGGCACAGAGAAAGCAAATCGAGTCTTAAAAGCAATACTTAAACCTTCAATTTGCACTGTACGGGTGGGTCCACTAGATGCTCTGGTTCATGATAGATCTTCAGATGTTTGGTGGGCACCTGATTGTCACCTGGAGGGACACAAGCCAATCCTCTTCCCCATAAAATTATCTTTCCTTTTTCCCAGCTCTTTGTATGTGCATCCCTCCACCATATATCTTGTCCAGCCTTTTTATTTTCCTTTTGTCCTGTCAGGTGTTGTTCAGCTGCAGTCATGGGTTGAATCACAGCATTAACAGCCCTTAAATCTGTTGACATTCTCCATTTCCCTGATTTTTTTCTTAATGACAAATATAGGAGAATTCCAAGGTGAAAAAGTAGGCTCTATAGGTCCCTTTTGCAATTGTTCCTGCACCAGTTCTTTTAAAACCTCCAGTTTTTCCTGTTTCAGCAGCCATTGCTCCACCCAAACCAGTTTGGCCATTAGCCAAACAAGAGGAATGGGAGCTGGAGGCTCAACAACAGCCGCTCCTAAAGATGACACCCCAATTCAGTCCAATCTGTTTGCCTTTTTAATTCTAAAGGTTCTGATTGGCCATTTTGTATCTTTTCCTATTCCTTTTCCTGGGCGATATCCCATATTTCTCATCGTTTGTCTATTATTATTTCCATGTTGATCCATAGGAATAGATATTTCAGCATCCTGTTGTTGCAGTAAGTCTTTGCCCCATAAATTGACAAGAATAGGTGTAATGATAGGCTGAAATGTCCCTTCCTGACCACCTGGCCCTTGACATGGTAAAATCAAAGAACTTTGAAAAACTTCTGAGGCACTCCTACTCCAACAATACCAATGAAGGTCTTTTGCTTAGGCCAGTGCCGGGGCCATTGATTTATAGCACTAATAGAGACATCAGCTCCAGTATCTACTAGTCCTTCAAAATCTTTTCCTTGAATAGTTACTGTGCAAATAGGTCTTTCGTCAGACAACACAATACACAGCCTTTCCTGCTGGATTAGTATTACCAAAGCCTCCTGTTCTTTTCACTGTGCTCCTTCCTAGTTTTACATAAGGTAACAGCAACAACTGAGAAATTATTTCTCCTGGGGAGGCAGACCACGGAGTCGAGGAACTAATAACTAATTGAATTTCTCTGGTATAATAAGTCAGTTATTCCCGTATGTACAGTAACACCTTTTGAATTTAGACTACACCTTCCAAGTAATAGACTGACTGTTCCTGAGGGTAAGGGTCCCCTAACTCCTGTGGGGACCTTCTTTGGTGGCTCCCCAGGAAGTAAGGAGACAGAAATTGTGCTGTAGAGGTCTACGGCAGCACTACCTGCTGAGGCGGGGGACAATTGTTGTATGTTTGTAAGGGTACCAGCTACACCAGGTATGCCTCGGTTTGTTGAGGGGCTCAAGGTGGGCCCCTCTTCATTTCCCAAAAGAAGCTGTCCATCTTTGCTAAATTTATAATGACATTGACTTGCCCAGTGATTGCCTTTCTTACGCCGGGGACATACACGGGGACTTTTCTGTTGATTGATGGTAGTAGTTTTTGCCTTTTGATTTCCTTTGCTACGTTCCTTTCTTGTGTGTCCAAATTGCCCACAATTAAAGCAAATGCCTGAGAAACAGGGCACATTCTTTCCCACTCGTAATCCAGCCATAGTCTGATCTAAAAGAGTAGCCTTATGTAAGTTACCTCCAATGCCATAGCAAGCCTTAATATATTCAGCTAAATGAGTCTTCCCTATCAGGGGTCTAATAGCAGTTTGACACTCTGCATTAGCATTATCGTATGCAAGAAACTGTATTACAACATCTTGAGCTGTTTTATCAGTTATGTCTTTATATACAGCCTCTTGGAGCTGATCAATAAAATCAATATATGGTTATATAAGTCATTGTCAGATAGAACTGAAAGAAAGATATTTTTCCCCTGTAACATTTATCCTTTCCCATGCCGGTAAGCACACAAAGCACAGGTGAACAATGGCAACATCTTCCATTACTGCTTGATTTTCTAGTTGACCCCAGTTAGGGCCAACTCCCATTAACTGGTCAAAGGAAACAGGCACAGGTGGCTGTACTTGTGTGTTTTCCCTTGCCTGAGTTTGAACTTCATCAGCCCAAGTTTTAAACTGTAAATACTGAGACGGAGTGAACATATTTTGTCAAAGTATCCCAATCATATGGTATTAATCTATTATCGAGAGCCATATTTTAAAATAAATTTTGCACAAAAGGAGAGTTTGGTCCGTATCGACTAATGGCTTGCTTAAATTCCTTTAGTCACCTAAAAGGAAAAGTGGCCCAATTAGCTATATTCTGTCCTCCCTGCTGGATTATAGTAATGGGAAATTGCCCTGCTTCAAGGTCTCCCTCAGCTCTAGTTTTTTGAATAGGATTTTGTATAGCATCACCAATTGCTCCAGGTTTTAATGTTGCAACTATGGGAGCAGTACGTTTTTCAGTTAATTTATTTTCTCGCCCGTTAAGGGGAGACAGAGGAGGTGGCCATTCACTTAATTCAGCAGGTGGAGCCGACAGGCTAATAAAACATACTTCTTTTAGTTTTACTTTCTTTTCTTTAATCTCCTCCAGTAGCTGTTCCTCACATTCAGGATCTGAAGTTAGTTTTTTACACTCGTCCTTCTCTTCCTCATCTGAATCTGCCTCATGATCTGTTTGAAACGGCTCAAGAACTGCCTTTATTAGTGCCCACATTGGCCAAACGGACACTACAACTTCTGCTCCCTCTTTATACGCCTTTTTAAAAATCTCTTCCAGGCCGGGCGCGGTGGCTCAAGCCTGTAATCCCAGCACTTTGGGAGGCCGAGACGGGCGGATCATGAGGTCAGGAGATCGAGACCATCCTGGCTAACACGGTGAAACCCCGTCTCTACTAAAAAATACAAAAAAATTAGCCGGGCGAG
This sequence comes from Papio anubis, assembly GCF_008728515.1. NCBI lineage: Eukaryota > Metazoa > Chordata > Mammalia > Primates > Cercopithecidae > Papio > Papio anubis. The sequence goes on along the minus strand of NC_044991.1, from coordinate 20,047,964 downwards.
GTGGCGGGCGCCTATAGTCCCAGCTACTCGGGAGGCTGAGGCAGGAGAATGGCGTGAACCCAGGAGGCGGAGCTTGCAGTGAGCTGAGATCGCGCCACTGCACTCCAGCCTGGGCGGCAGAGCGAGACTCCGCCTCAAAAAAAAAAAAAAAAAAAAAAAATCTCTTCCAATTCGCTCCCATTCATTCAACTGCATAGTCCCTTGTTCAGGAAACCATGGGCAAAACTGCTTTACTGTACTACAGAGTGATAACAAATTGTGAGTACTAACTTTCACTCCCCTTCTTTGTAATAAATGCCTTAAAAAATTTAAATAAGCAGAATGTCTGCTTTCACTTTGTCCCATTGTTACCCTGGTTCTTCCGAGTGCTCAGCTTTCCTGCCAAGCTTCTTTTAGACGTTCTCGGGTGTCCTCTAACTGCGTTCTCCGCTTTCACACGCTCTAGTGTTCCTTCACCAGGGTCTTTGTCACCCCACGTTGGGCAACCAGGAATGTTGTAGTGATCAGACCCAACACCACGTCATGGGGATGACGAAGTCCGGTGGAGTCAAAGGAATGAGAAAAAAGTTTGAGAGAGAAAGTGGGACCAGGGGGCCATCGCCAGTGTGGAGGCTCAGAAGGCCCCAAGCTCTGGGAGCCCACACTATTTATTGGTGCTCAAACAAAGAAACAGGTGGTGAGGATGTGGGGGTCAAAAGGAAACAGTGTATCAAGTGAATGAGAAACATGGCTGCTGAGAAAATGGGAGTGCTAGAAGCAAGGAGCTAGCAAGTCTAGCAGACATGCAAGCCCTGCCTCAGCTTCTCTTTCAACACTTGGCTTTTCTCCCAACACTGTTTGAAGGCAGGGACCAAGGATCCTCTAAGATTCAATTCAGGCCTCTTTTATTCTTTGATGCTGACAGCTGGCCCCAGTAGAAAAGGCCATTCTTTCCTGTGCTTCTGAGTGCCCACACCCCTATCTCCACACTGAGTGCTTAGTGCACACCATCATTTGTTTGCATATTGTCGCTCCAGTCAGGTTGTAAATGTCCTTTTTTTTTTTTTAATTCTTTTTTTTTTTTTTTGAGGTGGGTCGCTCTATCCTGGGCTGGAGTGCAGTGGCGGATCTCGACTCACAGCAAGCTCCGCCTCCAGGTTCCGCGCCATTCTCCTGCCTTAGCCTCCCGAGTAGCTGGGACTACAGGCCCACCCTTGCTGCCCAGCAGACCCTGTATTTTTTATAGAGATGGGGACACCATGTTGGCCAGGATAGTCTCGATCTCCTGACCGTGTTCCTGGCTAACTGGGATGAGCCTGACTCCCAGCTCTAGCCTGTCCCTTTTTTTTTTTGGGGCGGAGTCTTGCTGTGTCGCCAGGCTGGAGTGCAGTGGTGCTCACTGCAACCTCTGCCTCTGAGATTCAAGCGATTCTCCTGCTTCAGCCTCCCGAGCAGCTGGGACTACAGATGCGTGCCACCACACCCAGCTAATTTTTGTATTTTTAGTAGAGACAGGGTTTCACCATATTGGCCAGGATGTTCTCAATCTCCTGACCTCGTGATCCGCCCACCTTGGCCTCCCAAACTGCTGGGATTACAGGTGTGAGCCGCCTCACCCAGCTGAGATGGGGTTTTATTATGTTGGCCAGGCTGGTCTCGAACTCCTGACCTCAGGTGATCTGCCTACCTTGGCCTCTTGAAGTGCTGGGATTACAGGCGTGAGCCACCGTGCCACCCGGTCTGGTTATAAATGTCTTGATGGCAGCGATGCTGACTTACTCATCCCTGTAATCACAATGCCTAGTAAATGGGGTAATCACTCAATGTTTTGTTTTGTTTCTTTTTTGAGACAGGAGTCTTGCTCTTTTGCCCAGGCTGGTGTGCAGTGGTGCAATCTCAGCTCACTGCAACCCCTGCCTCCCTGGTTCAAATGATTTTCGTGCCTCAGCTTCCTGAGTAGCTAGGATTACAGGCATGTGCCACCACACCTCGCTAATTTTTATATTTTTAGTAGAGACGGGATTTCGCCACGTTGGCCAGGCTGGTCTCAAACTCCTGACCTCAGGTGATCTTTCCACCTTGACCTCCCAAACTGCTGGGATTACAGGCGTGAGCCACCGTGCCTGGCCAGCAAAGTCATTTAATTCCTGGGGACCCCTAGCAGGAACAAGAAACAGGAACGCTTTCCAGCCCAGCCCTTTGTTAAATTAGGAAGTATTACTCTGGCTATTAGAATTCTGGGCCTGATCCAGCAGTTAACTTTGAAAGTTTGCAGGCCTATGAGGGCCGAAGGGACAGAGCCAGGGGCAGGTCTTGGACTCGGACCTCCTGCCTCCCCCAGTAACCTCTTTCTGGGCTTCAGCTCTCCCACTTGCTCTTCAGGGACAGTGGGGCTGGTGGGTGGTTTCTGCACTTCCTTCCATTTCTCAGATCCTGAGATGTGGCACAGAGCTTTGCACACATAATGCTTCACAAACATCTGCTGAGTGGAAAGGAACAAATCCTGCTCTGAGCAAAGCCAGAAAATCCAGGCTCATCCAAAATGATCACTCAGGGAGAGTTTTACTTGACTAATGTGTTTATCACTTTACAAAGTGATTCCCAGTGGTATTCCTTATCCGGTCTGCTCATCCAGGAGCATTTTCAAAGCTTCTGCACCAAGCCACTGTCATTCAAATGAACCTCCCCACTGGGTCACGTTGGGTCTCCCAGCTAATGGAAGTTCCCCTGTACAGGAGCTTGGCCAGGCGCAGTGTTTCATGCCAGTAATCCCAGCACTTTGGGAGGTCCAGGCGGGAGGATCACTTGAGGCCAGTAGTTTGGGACTAGCCTGGGGAACATAGCGAGACCCTGTCTCTACAAAAAATAAAATGAAAAATCAGCCTGATGTGGTGGCGTGTGCCTGTACTCCCAGCTACTCAGGAAGCTGAGGTGGGAGGATCACTTGAGTCCAGGAGGTCAAGGCTGCAGTGAGCCAAGGTTGAACCACTGCACTTCAACCTGGGTGAGACAGCAAAACTCTATCTCAAAAATAAATAAATAAGTAAAATAAAATAAAATAAAAAATATCTCCCTATGGTTAAAAAACACTCACCTTCCATTTAATCCAGCATGTGTTAATTTATTAATAGCTCCTCATATGTACCAGGCATTCTTGTAGGTGCTAGAAATCATCAGTGAACAAAACTGACTCAAATCCTCTGCTTCCATGGAGCTTGTATTTGAATAGTCTTGAGGGTGGTGGTGGAGTAGGAAGAAAAGGAATCGGGTGAAACCCCTGGCTGCTGGAGTCTGACGCCTCTGGCTGAAGGCAGGATGCCTCCTTTGGGCTTTATGGGGAAAACCTGGTTTGCACAGTATTTTCTCCGTGCAATCCTTTGGCCTCTGGAAATGCCATCCACAGGCCTGGAAGGCTGTGTGTGTCCCTCTCTGCTGCAGTGAGGCTTCCTTTATGTGATGTGCATGGCCTCTGCGGTCAGATGGCTGGCTCTGTTTGGAATCTCAGCTCTGCCTTGCACAAGAAAGTCATTTTGCCCCACGGAGCTTCACCTTCCTCATCTGGAAACTGGGAATAATTGTAGTACCTACTTCAAAAAAACAAAACGAAACAAAAACCAAACCTACTTGCTGTGAGAACCCAGTAAGCTTGACAAGAACCTAGCCCAAGTCCTGGTGTCTCACAGTGAACGGGAAGGGGGTTGTGTTGGCAACTGTAATTGTTGTGCTGTACTTGGAGTTGACACATACAATTCAAGAGGCAGCCTGATGCTGGGGAGTGGGCCTTGGAATAAGAATCTAGAGGTGGGAGTTCAGTTTCTATGACTCCTCAGTTTGCTCTGAGACCCTGGGTAACATGCATCCCCCCCCTTTTTTTGAGACGAAGTTTCGCTCTTGTTGTCCAGGCTGGAGTGCAATGGCACGATCTTGGCTCACTGCAACCTCCCTCTCCCAGGTTCAAGCGATTCTCTTGCCTCAGCCTCCTGGGTAGTTGGCACTACAGGCGCCCACCACCACGCCTGGCTAATTTTTTTTGTATTTTTAGTAGAGGTGAGGTTTCACCATGTTGGCTAGGCTGGTCTTGAACTCCTGATCTCAGGTGATCCACCTGCCTCAGCCTCCCAAAGTGCTGGGATTACAGGCATGAGCCACCACACTTGGCCCTTAAATCCCTTTTCTGAGGATTGGTGATCTGCTCTCTTCTCTCATATTCAGTTAATCCCTTAGGAGGAAGAAATTGGGTTGAGACAGATCTATATCCTCCAGGGGGCCTTGGAGCACCCCAAGCCAGCATGTGCCTGTTGGGAACCTGGCTGGGAGCAATGGTTGGTCACTGGGGCTCCAACAAGCCCTCCTCAGGTACTTCTGGGGGACTGAGTGCACTTGTTCCACGAGAATGAAATGGTCACCAGGAAGAATTGTTCCTTAGCTTTGTCATATTAGAGGGCTGGGAGGGCCTCATCCCCTGGAACTTGCCTTTCCAACCTGATTTCCTATACTTCTTCCCATGAGCCAGATCCCATGATTTCTCTCACTTCTTCAAACAGGCCCCTTGATTCTCCACCTTGGAACTAACTTTCTTCCTCCCTTCCTCCCTCCCTCCCTCCCTCTCCTCCTTCCTTTCTTGCTTCTGTTCTTCCTTTCTTCCATTCTTTCTTCCCTCCTTCCTTTACCCCCATCCCTCCCTCTATCCCCATCCCTCCCTCATCCCCTCCACTTCCCTCCCCTTCCTTCCATAGCCCAGGCTGGAGTACACTGGCGTGATCATAGCTCACCACAGTCTTGAACTCCTGGCCTCAAGTGACCCTTCCACTTCAGCCTCCTGAGTAGCTAGGACTATAGGCATGTGCCACCAAGCCCCACTAATTTTTTTTTACTTCCTGTTGAGATGGGGGTCTCGTGTTGCCCAGGCTGGTCTTGAACTCCTGGCCTCAAGCAATCCTCCTGCCTGGGCCTCCCAAAGTGCTGGGAATACAGGTGTGCACCACTATGCTCGGCCCACCTCAGAATTTTTGATTCTACTGTTCACCGTGCAAGGAATATAGAGTTACCCTCATTTCTACCTGAGAAAGTCAGCTCAGACCCTTCGGGGCCTGCCCTGACTTGAGCTCTGCCTTCCTAGACTAGACTCTGTCCATCTCCCATCAGACAGGGAGCCTCCACCAGGCAGGGGATGGACACATCAGGAAAAGACAGGCTTGGATGGATAACCCTTTCTTTGTAAAAATTGCATTATGCGGAACCAACCATATTCTCTGGAGCTCTCAGGTAATGTCCATGGTGGTCCCCCTGATCCCACATTGCTTTGGAGATTCTGTATACTTCACTAAGGAATCACTGACTCCTCTGAAAGGTTTTCAAATAAAACCTGTCACTATCACTCTAAGCAGAGGTTGCTAATTACTAGTCCTCCTGGGGCCAATAGTGGGGCATTGATTTGATCAAACACTATGCTTCTCATGGTGATGAATTTAAGTACTTTGGATGTAGAATGCGAGCTGCAGTTAGCTGGAGCTCCCACCACTGCCATCTTCCTAAACAAAGTGTATTTATTCTCTCTGGTCCCTGAAGGCATGTGAGTTAGTGATCACTCCAGAGTGTTAGAACAGGGTCAGATGTGGTGGCTCACGCCTATAATCCCAGCACTTTGAGAGGCCTAGGTGGGCAGATCACCTGAGGTCAGGAGTTCGAGACCAGCCTGGCTAACACAGTGAAACCCGCTCTCTACTAAAAATATAAAATTAGCCACGCCTAGTGGTGCATACCTGTAATTCCAGCTACTCGGGAGGCTGAGGCAGGAGAATTGCTTGAACCTGTGAGGCAGAGGTTGCAGATTGAACTACTGTACTTCAGCCTGGGTGACAGAGCGAGACTCCATCTCAAAAAAAACCAAAATGAAACAAAAACCAAAGTGTTAGAACAGCACTTCCTTTAAAATAATTAACTAGGCTCACGCCTGTAATCCCAGCACTTTGGGAGGCCAAGGCGGGCGGATCACGAGGTCAGGAGATCGAGACTATCCTGGCTAACATGGTGAAACCCCGTCTCTACTAAAAATACAAAAAAAATTAGTCTGGCGTGGTGGTGGGCACCTATAGTCCCAGCTACTCGGGAGGCTGAGGCAGGAGAATGACATGAACCTGGGAGGCAGAGCTTACAGTGAGCCGAGATCACACCACTGCGCTCCAGCCTGGGCAACAGAGCGAGACTCCATCTCAAAACAAACGAACAAAAAATGAACTAGTTTTTTGGTTTTGTTTTTTATTTTTGAGACGGAGTGTTGCTTTTGTTGCCCAGGCTGGAGTGCAGTGGCACGATCTCGGATCGCTGCAACTTCCACCTCCTGGATTCAAGCGATACTCCTGCCTCAGCCTCCTGAATCGCTTGGGATTAGAGGCACCCACCACCACACCTGGCTAATTTTTGTAGTTTTTAGTAGAGATGGGGTTTTGCCATGTTAGCCAGGCTGGTCTCAAACTCCTGACCTCAGGTAATCCACCCGCCTCGGCCTGCCAAAGTGCTGGGATTACAGGTGTGGGCCACTTCCCTTGGCCAATTTTAAAGTTTTTAAAACTAGTTAGTTGGCCGTGCACGGTGGTTCACACCTGTAATTCCAGCACTTCGGGAGGCCGAGGTGGGTGGATCACTTGAGGTCAGGAGTTTGAGACCTGCCTGGCAAACATGGCAAAACCTCATCTCTACTAAAAATACAAAAAATTAGCCGGGCATGCTGGTGGGTGCCTGTAATTCCAGCTACTCAGGAGGCTAAGGCAGGATAATCGCTTGAACCCAGGAGGCGGAGGTTGCAGTGAGCCGAGATCATGCCACTGTACTCCAGCCTGGGCAACAGAGTGAGACTCCGTCTCTAAAAAATTAAAAAAAAAAAAAAATTCAGTGTAAAGAGTATTTAATAAAGGAAAACTCCCCTCATCCTCTCCAAGGCCACCGCAATAACCATTTCTGTGTGTCCTTCCAGAAATGTTCTAAGAGCACAGGCCCTTAAGTTGCCCTTTATGGGCTTCATAAATTATATGCAAAACTTTATTTTTATTTATTTATTTATTTGAGACTGAGTCTCGCTTTGTCACCCAGGCTGGAGTGCAATGGCCCTCTAACCACTAACCACTCAACTGCAAGGAGAACTAGAACAAAGACTTTATTCAGCAAATATTCATTGAGTTCCTGTCACATGCCAAGTCTTCTTCTAGGACCTGATGATACAGCAGTGAAAGATATCTGACAAAAATTCCTGCCATCCTGGAGCTTACATTCTAATAACAGAAGATAGAAATAAACCAAATAAATCATTTAGAAGGTGAAAATGCTTTAGGGCAGGGTGCGGTGGCTCACGCCTGTAATCCCAGCACTTTGGGAGGCCAAGGTGGATGGATCACCTGAAGTCAGGAGTTTGAAACCAGCCTGGTCAACATGGTGAAACCCCATCTCTGCTATAAATACAAAAATGAGCTGGGCGTGGTAGCACGCACCTGTAATCCCAGCTACTCAGGAGGCTGAGACAGGAGAATCTCTTGAACCTGGGAGGTGGAGGTTGCAGTGAGCTGAGATTGTACCATTGCACTCCAGCCTGGGTGACAGAGCAAGACTCCATTTAAAAAAAAAAAAAAAAAATTGGTGACAAATGCTTTGGAGAAAAAGGAAACAGTAATGAAAGCTTGGAGTTCCGTGTTGGAATGTTTCCATTTTAGATGAGGATGAGTCACTGATGGATGAGAGATTTCAGCAGGTGCTTGGGCCAGGCGCAGTGGCTCACACCTGTAATCTTAGAATTTTGGGAGGCCAAGCCAGGCGCGGTGGCTCACGCCTGTAATCCCACCACTTTGGGAGGCCGAGGTGGGCAGATCACCTAAGGTTGGGAGTTCGAGACCAACCTGACCGACATGGAGAAACTCCATCTCTACTAAAAATAAAAAATTAGCCCTGCGTGGTGGCACATGCCTGTAATCCCAGCTACTAGGGAAACTGAGGCAGGAGAATCGCTTGAACCTGGGAGGTGGAGGTTGTGGTGAGCTGAAATCGCACCATTGCACTCTAGCCTGAACCTTAAGAAGAACAGAAACTGTGTCTCAAAAAAAAAAAAAAAAAGAGGGCCGGGGTGCGGTGGCTCAAGCCTGTAATCCCAGCACTTTGGGAGGCTGAGGCAAGGGTGGATCGAGGTCAGGGAGAGATCGAGACCATCACAGCTGCTGGTGAAACCCCATCTCTAAAAATACAAAAAAAATAGCCAGGTGGTGAGCCTGTAGTCCCAGCTACTTGGGAGGCTGAGGCAGGAGAATGGTAAACCTGGGCCGGGCTTGCAGTGAGCCAAGATCCGGCCACTGCACTCCAGCCTGGGCAACAGACAGAAAAATTTAGGGAGGCCAAGGCAGGCGGATCACTTGAGGTCAGGGGTTGAGACCACCTGAGGGTGAGTGTGGGTGGAACCCTGTCTTTTACAAAAATACAAAAACTAACCCGGGCATGGTGGCCTGCACCTGTAGTCCCAGCTACTCCTGGGAGGCTGAGGCGGAGAAATGCAGCTTGAACCGGGAGGCAGAGGGTTGCAGTGAGCGAGGGTGGTGCCATTCCAGCCTGGGTGACAGAGAGACTCCATCTCAAAAAACAAAAACAAAACAATAAGTGCTTGGAATATGGAAGAAATTTGAGAGCTGGTGCCAATGGATTAAATGGGTGGGGCAGCAGCCAGAACATTGTTACAGTGGAGTTCAAGAAGTTGGGAGCCAATTGGCTTGAAAGAGATAGGAATCTTTGGGTTCAAAGACAATAGGTCATGGTGGAGGGTGGCAGAAGGAAGAAATTGGTAACTAAAATGAAGGATTTTAATTAACTGGGCATGATGGCGTGCCTGTAGTGCATGGCTACTCAGAAGCCTGAGGGCACAAGATAAGCTTTAACCCGGAGGAGACAGAGGCTGCAGTGAACCAGATTGAGCCCCTGCACTCCAGCCTGGGTAACAGAGCAAGACTCCATCTCAAAATACAATAAATAGGCTGGGAGGCGGTGGCTCATACCTGTAATCAGCAACACTTTGGGAGGCGAGAGGCAGGCGGATCACGAGGTCCAGGAGATGGAGACATCCTGGCTAACACGGTGAAAACCACGTCTCTACTAAAAATACAAAAAAAATTGGTGTGGTGGCTCAAGCCTACAATCCCAGCACTTTGGGAGGCCGAGGCAGGCGGATCAAGGTCAGGAGATCAAGGGCAGACCATCCTGGCTATGCAGTGGCTCCCGTCTCTACTAAAAATACAAAAACTAGCGAGTGAGTGTGAGTAGCCTGTAATCCCAGCTACTTGGGAGGCTGAGGCAGGAGAATGCGTGAACCGGGGCTGGGAGGCGGAGCTTGCAGTGAGCCGAGATCCAGCCACTGCACTCCAGCCCGGGCGACAGAGCGAGACTCCGTCTCAAAAAAAAAAACAACAAAAAAAAACCAAAAAAACAAAAAATTAGCTGAGCATAGTGGCACGTACCTGTAGTCCCAGCTACTCATGAGGCTGAGGCAGGAGAATTGCTTGAATCTGGGAAGTGGAGGTTGCAGTGAGCCAAGATCACGCCACTGCACTCCAGCCTGGGCTACAGAGTGAGACTTTGTCTTAAATAAATAAATAAATAAAGTTAAATTAGGCTGGGTGCGGTGGCTCATGCCTGTAATCCCAGCACTTTCGGAGGCTGAGGCAGGCAGATCACAAAGTCAAGACATCAAGACCATCAAGACCATCCTGGCCAACATAGCGAAACCCCATCCCTGCTAAAAATACAAAAAATTAGGTGGGCATGGTGGTGCGTACCTGTAGTTCCAGCTACTTGGGAGGCTGAAGCAGGAGGATTGCTTGAACCTAGCAGGCGGAGGCTGCAGTGAGCTGAGATCACACCACTGCTCTCCAACCTGGCAACAGAGCAAGACTCTGTCTCAAAAAAAAAAAAAAAAAAAAAAAATTAAAGGATTTTTTCCAGCCTATAGCCAGAAAATGGCAGACCTGGGATTTGAAACTTCCAGACTTGTGCCTTTAGCTACATGCTGCCCTGACTCCCACTTAGGGCCAGTTCTGAAGTGGGGTATGGCTCAAGCCACCCCAGACCTTTCCTGAATAAAATGAGACACACACCAGCATCTACTTTTGTATCTGTGGCCACAAGCTCGTAAGAGAACCTGTCTGGATTTTGGAATGAGGACTGGATGGCAGCTGGGAGACGTGAGTTTTTATCCAGTCAGTGATGTGACCTTGGACTCGGGCAGAGGGGGACAGTGGTATTAGACATCTCACAAGGCTAACCTCAGGTGGAAGTGATGGCTGTGAGCAGTTCTCCAAAACAAGGATCATCAGCTACTCCAGAGCCTTCCAGCCCAAGGGGACTTTGCTCCTTGCCATCTTTTAGCTTTTCCTTCTCCTGAGCCTCTCAGGGACAGTCTGGCAGGGTTTGTTTTGGGTGGGCAGGCACCTTGGGGTTGGAGGCTTAGGTCTAGATTCTTTTACTGCACAGGCGAGCAGGTTTTGGGACTAGAGAACCTTCTGTTTGAATCTTGGCTCCCCATTTGCCAGTGTGTATGTGTGTGTCTGGGCAGGCCTCTTTAGCTTTGTGAGCCTTGATTTCCTCTTGCATAAACATAGGGGTTATGAAACCAATCTTACAGGGTTGTTTTAAGGGTGGGAGGTGATGTATATAAAAGGCCTTCATTTGTAAAACAGAAGCATTTTATAGTAATTTTCTTTTTTTTTTTCTTTTTTTTTTTTCTTTTTTTTTTTGAGATGGAGTTTTGCTCTTGTTGCCCAGGCTGGAGTGCAGTGGCACAATCTTGGCTCACTGTAACCTCCACCACCTGGGTTCAAGTGATTCTCCTCAGCCTCCTGAGTAGCTGGGATTACAGGTGTGCACCACCACAGGCAGCTAATTTTTTGTATTTTTAGTAGAGAGGGGGTTTCATCATGTTGGCCAGGCTGGTCTCAAACTCCTGATCTCAGGTGATCCACCCGCCTCAGCTTCCCAAAGTACAGGGATTACAGGTGTGAGCCACCTAGCCTGGACACTAATTTTCTCTTTTTTCTTGTTGTTTGTTTATTTTTGAGACCGAGTCTTGCTCTGTCACCCAGGCTGGAGTGCAGTGGTGGGACCTCAGCTCACTGCAACCTCTGCCTCCCACGTTCAAGTGATCTTCTCACTGCAGCCTCCCAAGTAGCTGGGACTACAGGTGTATGCCACCACACCTGGCTAAGTTTTGTATTTTTAGTAGAGACAGGGTTTCATTATGTTGGCCAGGCTGTTTACCATGTTGGCCCGGCCCGGAAACTTCACCTTTAAACAAAACAGTGTATAATAAAACCAATTTTGCCATAGGCTAATTGATATAAACAAGGGCTAAGTTCTTACTACATATTTCTTGCCACAAAAATATCACCAAACATCTAAATAAAGATCCAAAACACTTCTAATATTAAATATTGAAATAAATGTGAGCTATATATATGCTTAAGAAACATGAATAAAAAACAAGTAAGGTAATTATTTACCTGCTTATTCCAGTTGAGGTTTGTGAGTGGCCAGAGCCTATCCCAGCAGCTCAGGGCACAAGGCAGGAGCCAAACATGGACAAGATGCCATTCCATGGCAGGGCACACATATTCACATTCACTCAGACTGGGACCATTTAGACACACCAGTGAACCTAACACACATGTCTTTGGGATGTGGGAAGAAACCAGATTACCTGGAGAAAACCCACATAGACCTGGGGAGAACACGCAAACTCCACACAGACAGTGGCTCCCTGTTAGGAATTGATTTTTTTCTCATCAACATTATTATTAATATTACTATTATTTTTTGAGACAGAGTCTTACTCTATCACCAAGGCTGGAGTACAGGGGCGTGGTCTCAGCTCACTGCAAACTCTGCCTTACAGGTTCAAGTGATTCTAGTGTCTCAGCCTCCCAAGCAGCTGGAATTACAAGCACATGCCACCACACCTGGCTAATTTTTGTATTTTTAGAAGAGAGCAGATTTCACCATGTTGGCCAGGCTGTTCTTGAACTCGTGACCTCAGGTGAGCTGCCCACCTCGGCCTCCCAAAGTGCTGGGATTACAGGCGTGAGCCACCACGCCCGGCTTCTCATCAACATTATAACAAAAGGATGTTAAACAAAATGATGTGATTTGATGACCTGTTGTACTTACACAAACCTAGATGGGATAGCCTACTACACTCCGAAGCTATATGATGTAGTCTATTGCTCCTAGGTTACAAACCTGTATGGAAAGTTACTGTACTGAATACTGTAGGCAAATGTAATACAAAGGTAGGTATTTGTGTATCTAAACATATCTATAGATGGAAAAGGTGCAGTAAAAACACAGTATTATAATCTTATGAGACCACTGTCAAATCTTTGGTCTGTGGTTGACTGAAATGTCATGTGTATGTGGCGGTACCATAGACTGGGAGACTATTATGATATACTGTAGACTTACTGACATAGACTGAGAAATTTATTTCTTGCAGTTCTGGAGGTCAGAAGTCCAAGGGCAAGGGCCTAGCCTGTTTAGTTTCTGGTGAGGTCTCTATTCCTGGCTTGCAGATGGCTGCCTTCTTGCTGTGTCCTCACTTGGGGATGAAGAGAGAGAGCAAGCTCTGTGGTGTTTCTTCTCTTTTTTCCTTTTTCAGATGGCGTCTTGCTCTGTCTCCCAGGCTGGAGTGCAGTGGCACTATCTCGGCTCACTACAATCTCTGCCTCCCGGGTTCAAACAATTCTCCTGCCTCAGCTGCCTGAGTAGCTGGGACTGCAGGCGCATGCCTCCACCCCCAGCTAATTTTTCTATTTTTAGTAGAGACAGGGTTTCGCCATGTTGGCCAGGCTGGTCTGAAACTCTTGACCTCAGGTGATCCACCCACCTCGGCCTCCCAAAGTGCTGGGATTACAGGTATGAGCCACCGCGCCTGGCCTCTTTTTATTTTGTTCTAACACTGAAATAACAGGAAATAATGGTGTTTCTTTTAATAAGGACATGAATCCTATTGGATTAGGGCCCTACTCCATAGCCTCATTTAACCTTAATTAACTTCCTTATTCCAAATACAGTCACACTGGGGGTTAGGGCTTCAACATACCGATTTTCAGGGGACAAATTTAGTCCACAGATCAGTGTTTTCTAAAACACGATCTATGTTCCATATTCCCCAATTGTCCCCAAGATGGATTATTATTATTTGTTACTATTATTTTTGAGATGGAGTATCACTCTTGTTGCCCAGGCTGGAGTGCAATGGCACGATCTCGGCTGATCGCAACCTCTGCCTCCCCGGTTGAAGCGATTCTCTTGCCTCGGCCTCCCAAGTAGCTGGGATTACAGGCATGCACCACTATGCCCAGCTAATTTTTTGTATTTTTAGTAGAGATGGGATTTCTCCATGTTGGTCAGGCTGGTCTTGAACTCCCAACCTCAGGTGATTCACCCGCCTTGGCCTCCCAAAGTGTTGGGATTACAGGTGTGAGCCAACATGCCCAGCCTTTTTTTTTTTAGGTGAAGTTTCACTCTTACTGCCCAGGCTGGAGTGCAGTGGTGCGATCTTGGCTCACTGCAACCTCCACCTCCTGGGTTCAAGTGATTCTCTTGCCTCAGCCTCCCAAGTAGCTGGGATTACAGGCGTGTGCCACCACGCTAGGCTAATTTTTGTATTTTTAGTGGAGACAAGGTTTCGCCATGTTGACCAGGCTGGTCTCGAACTCCTGACCTCAGGTGATCCACCTGCTTCAGCCTCCTGAAGTGCCAGGATTACAGGTATGGGCCACCATGCCCAGCAGTATTTTTTTTAATGGTTTGTTTGAATTAGGATTAAAATAAAGTTCACACACTGTATCTGGTGATAACATTCTCCAATTCACTTCCTTTTCCTAGGCCATGCATTTATTGAATAAAGCTTGTCGTTAGGATGTAGATTTTTCTATTTTCGGATTTGACTGATTGACTCCTTGGGTCATTTAGCATGTCCCTCTGTCTCCTGCATTTTAAAAGTACTGTTCAAACTAAAAACTAAACAGATTTAGTTTTTTTGAAAGGAGGGAGGTGGCATAAAAGTAATCATAGGTGGTGCTGTTTTTCCTACTTGGTCAAATGGGGAGGCACATAATATCCTGTTGTACTTTTGGTGATGCTAAGATCAACAGGTAGAATCAGCTGATGTCAGCCTGATCCTTTATGAAGTTCCCCATCAACCCCATTACTTAGTAACTATCGGTGATTATTTGGTCCATTACAGTATTTCATCAGGAGTTGGCAAATATCATTTTTTTTCTAGTTCTTTAATTCCTTCTGCATTTATTATTTTTATTTATTATTATTATTATTATTATTATTATTTGAGACAGGGCCTTGATCTGCCACCCAGGCTGGAGTGCAATGGCATGATCTTAGCTCACTGCAACCTCCACCTTCCAGGCTCATGTGATCCTCTCACTTTAGCCTCCTGAGTAGCTGGGACCACAGGCACACACCACCACACCCAGCTAATTTTTGTATTTTTTGTAGAGATGGGGTTTCACTATGTTGCTCAGGCTGGTCTCAAACTCCTGGACTCAAGCAATTCACCTGCCTTGGCCTCCCAAAGTGGTGGGATTACAGTCATGAGCCACTGCACCTGGCCTCCTTCTGCATTTATTAGCTAATTATTTATTTATTTTTTCCTCTGTAGAGATGGGTTGTCACTATGTTGCCCAGGCTGGTTTCAAACTCCTAGGCTCAAGGGATCCAGCTGCCTTGGCCTCCCAGTGTTGAGATTACAGGCGTGAGTCACTGCACCTGGTCTAGCTAATTCTTCTATACACATTTTTCCTTCATGAACTCTTTGTTACTATGAGATAGTTTGTAAAACAAGGATAGGATATAGACTTAATTCTTTCCCTTTATCAATTTTCAGAATAATCAATTGGTACTGTGGTAACCTCCACATATGACCAATAGGTGGGTTTTTGTTTTAGTGGGGTTTTTGTGTGTGTGTGTGTGTGTAACTTTAGGAATTTATGCATTTAATTTATGGCTTTTAATATAGTTGATGTTTCAGCCCATTGCAATCATTATTCTTTTTGCTCGTATTCTTCCACCTTGGCCACTGCGAGCCCCTTTAAGTTGGCCCCTGAGTGCTTTTGACACAACAGTGGTGTTGAATAGCCTTTTCACTTTCTGGCATGACAAAATGTCCCAGGCAGGCTCATCTTGCGTATTTCCTGCCCCGGACTTGTAGTTGGTAAAAAAAAAATCTCCTTTGGGCTGGGCGCAGTGGCTCAAGCCTATAATCCTAGCACTTTAGGAGGCCAAGGTGAGTGGATTACCTGAGGTCAGGAGTTCAAGACCAGCCTGGCCAACATGGTGAAACCCCATCTCTACTAAAAATACAAAAAATTAGCCAGGTGCAGTGGTGTACACCTGTAATCCCAGCTACTCGGGAGGCTGAGGCAGGAGAATTGCTCGAACCCGGGAGACAGAGGTTGCAGTGAGCCGAGATCGGGCCACTGCACTCCAATCTGGGTGACAGAGCAAATACACAAATAAATGCATATATAAATAAAATTTTAAAAATCTCCTTTGTCCCCAGGAGTCCTTCTTTCTGCAGGCTAAAGAGCATTCCTCGCAGTGTGGTGCCCACTCATCTCCCGTCTTACTCTTCCAAATATGATGAGCTATTTATCACTTCCCAGACAAGCTGTTCTTTCCCAACATAGGACTTACAGTACGCTGGTTCCTTCACCTTGAATGCCCTTTCACTCCTTATCCCTTGGACTCAGTGCAAATGTTGTCCCTTCTGTGACTCCTTCTTCACTTGCTCTGGCAGAACTAAAGAAGATGGCAGGCCCTGTCATCTTTGAAAGCTTAGCAATTTATTGCAGCAGTCAAAACATATCCTTAAGTATTTGTTTACTAGACAGCTTCCTTCCTTAAGGGTTGCAGACGCACCTGATGCATACATAGCAGGCACTGAGCTTTGCCCATTGTGGTTATTTCCCAAGCTTGTCAACCTTGTACTGATCTTCTGCTCTGGCCTCTGTTTAGTTCATTTCACCAAATATTTCATAGAGAACCCTCTAGTACATAACTAGAGAATATTTACTGAGAACTATGTCAAATATGCTTTATACACATGATTTCATTACAACCTGAGAGGTAGTTGTTATTATCCTCATTTTACAGATGAGCAAGTGGAAGCTCAGCGGGGTCACTGAAGGACCCACAGCAAGGGAGTGGCCGAATTGGGATTTCTTTAGTGGGTCTGACTCCCAAAGCCCTAGATGTTCCCTCTACATCACTGTCCACCAAAATGTGCTCCATGATCCACCCACATGCAAAACCTCTGGGAAATCATTAAAATGCATGTTCCCAGCCAGGCGTGGTACCTCATACCTGTAATCCTAACACTTTGGGAGGCCGAGGCAGGTGGATCACCTGAGGTCAGGAGTTCGAGACTAGCCTGGCCAACATGGCAAAACCCCATTTCTACTAAAAATACAAAAATTATCTGGGCCTGAGGGTGCATGCCTGTAATCCCAGCTACTTGGGAGGCTGAGGCACGAGAATCACTTGAACCCAGGAGGCAGAGGTTGTAGTGAGCCGAGATCGCGCCACTGCTCACCAGCCTGGACAACAGAGCAAGACTCCATCTCAAAATAAATGAATAAATAAATAATAAAATGCATGTTCCTGGCTGGAGGAGGTGGCTCATGCCTGTAATCCCAACACCTTGGGAGGCCAAGACAGGAGGATTCCCTGAGCCCAGGAGTTCGAGACCAGTCTGGGCAACATAGGGAGACTCCATCTCTACAAAAAATTTTTTTTTAATTAGCCGGGTGTGGTGGCACATGCCTGTAGTCCCACCTAGTCTGGAGGCTGAGGTGGGAGGACCACTTGACCCCTGAATGTCAAGGCTGCAGTGAGCCATGATTGCACCACTGCACTCCAGACTAGGTGACAGAGGCAGACACTGTCTCAAGAAAAGAAAAAGAAAGAAAGAAAAAAAAAAAAGCATGTTCCTGGATTCCACCTCTGATTTACTGGGGATGGAAAAGCGAATTTCTTTTTCTTTTGTTTTTTACTAAGATGGAGTTTCGCACTGTTGCCCAGGCTGGAGTGCAATGTTGTGATCTCTGCTCACTGCAACCTCTGCCTCCTGGGTTCATGTGATTCTCCTGCCTCAGCCTCCCAAGTAGCTGGGATTACAGGCACACACCACCACACCCAGCTAATTTTCTGTATTTTTAGTAGAGACAGGGTTTCATTATGTTGGCCAGACTGGTCTCGAACTCCTGACCTCATGATCTGCCACCTCGGCCTCCCAAAGTGCTGGGATTACAGGCATGAGCCACCGTGCCCAGCCCTGGAAAAGCGAATTTCTAATAAACCTCTCTAGGGTGATTTTAACAATTATTATCATTATTTTGAATAGGTGAAACATACACACAGTGAAACATACACAGCAAAACATACAAAAGGTTCAAAGCGTAAGTGAAAAGCAAGCATTCCACCTCATTTCCCAGTTGTCCAGTTCTGTCCCCCACTGTACTCCAGAGGCAATCACTTTTCCTTGGGGTGACTCAGCACACTGAAGTTTGAGGGTCACCGTCATACATACGGGATAGACCAAGATGGGCGGTTCTCTGCACTCCAGAGCTCACACCAAAATTGCAGATAAGACCACCATTCAAAGACAAGTGCCTGAGGAAGGTCTCAAAGTCACCAGCAAAGATGCCAGGGGTTCCTGTTCAGTGCATGTCTACACCTCCTATTTCTAGGACCTTCCAATCCGCTTCCTTCTGGGGACCACTTCACGTAGGAGGCAGTCCTTACACAGGTCATCTTGTCACAAGCAAAGATCAGGAAAGGATAGGTGGGTAAGGGGAGAGTAAGACATGATGATGAACTAAGGGGAGTCTGCAGAGAGGTCTAAGTTGGAAAGGTCTGGACAGAAACCCAATATTCAGTCTTTCCATTTGTATTTCTGATTATTTGTAGTAACCATAAACTTCAGACAGGGTTTCACCGTGTTAGCCAGTATGGTCTGGATCTCCGGACCTTGTGATCTGCCCTCCTCGGCCTCCCAAAGTGCTGGGATTACAGGCGTGAGCCACCGCGCCCGCCGGCCGGACAGATTCTTCAGAAAAAAAATCACTGATGGCTGGGCACAGTGGCTCATGCCTGTAATCCTAGCACTTTGGGAGGCTGAGGAGGGAGGATCACCTGAGGCCAGGAGTTGAAGACCAGCCTAACCAACATGGTGAAAACCGGTTTCTACTAAAAATACAAAAATTAGCCGGGCGTTGTGCGGGCCCTTGAATCCCAGCTACTAGGGAGGCCGAGGCAGGAGAATCACTTGAACCTGGGAAGAAGAGGCTACAGTGAACCAAGATCACGCCACTGCATTCCAGCCTGGGCTACTGAGTGAGACTCAGTCTCAAAAAAAAAAAAAAAAAAAAAAAGGTAAAAAAGGCGTGGGGTGGGGCGAAATTCGCTGATGTTTTAACCATTCTGGGGTCACAGCCTCCTTTGGGAATCCCATGAAAATTATGGACCTACTCTGGAAAAAGGCACAAACAGGTAAACCTCCACAACTACTGCGGAAGCCTCACAGACTGCCAGCCTACCCAGGGATCCCAGGAGGTCCAAGTTAAGAACCCCACTTTGAGATGTTTCTTGTACTAAGAAGCTTGGTTTATAAAAAGTCTTCCCATATTTGTTTAGAGAACCCGAACGATGTCGCCACTTGCAGCGAAGCGCCCTAGCATGAACCGTAGTCCAGTTGGCTCAGGAGGTGGAGGCGGTGGTGGAGGCGGCTTGGGGCCTCCGCTTCTGGTGGCCGCAGGAGCAACCCACAGACAGGTAATGGCTGCCATGGGGGGCGGGGGCGTCGTCCTTAGCTTTTAGCGCCACCCGGCTGGCTCCTGTGCTTCGTGCGCATTTCATGGCCTCTGGGTGCCGTACCTGCTTCCCGCCTGGCTTTCCTTGGTGGCGGAGAGCGAACCCATCCCAGCCCGGATTGGGGGAGGGGGCGTCGGCGCAGGGTCCCGTGGGCAGAGCTGCGCTGGGAGCCGACGGGCTCCGCATTCATCATTGTTCCTCCAGCGCCTGGCACGGGCTGGGCCGCAGCAGGGACCGTGGCCTGAAGCGCGCCATCCCCTTCGCGTCGCCTGCCCGCCCGCCGAGCTCGCCGCCCACAGGTGTTTCCAGGGCTCCTTCCACCCGCCGGACAGAGGGAGGACCTAGAAGCCAAACCTGGCCCGCTGCTGGCCGAGAGCACAACAGCCGGCGGGCGCTGGCGGGCGCGGGGCGCACGGGGCCGCGGAGGGACCCGCGCGCGCCCCCGTCTCGTGCCGCGCGCACGTGACTGCGCCCCCGGCCTGCCCCCCGCCCCCACTGGCCGCTCGGCCGCGCGCGGGTCGGTCGGCTCTATGGGGAAAGCGGCCGCTCCGAGCCGAGGCGGCGGCTGTGGCGGCCGCTCCCGCGGGCTCTCGTCGCTGTTCACGGTTGTCCCCTGCCTGTCGTGCCACACGGCGGCGCCGGGCATGAGCGCTTCCACGTCCGGCTCCGGGCCGGAGCCCAAGCCCCAGCCCCAGCCCGTGCCCGAACCGGAGCGGGGACCGCTGTCAGAACAGGTGTCAGAGGCAGTTTCGGAGGCAGTGCCAAGATCGGAGCCTGTGTCCGAGACGACGTCTGAGCCGGAACCAGGGGCTGGGCAGGCATCGGAACTGCTGCAGGGATCGCGGCCAGGGTCAGAGTCAAGTTCAGGTGTAGGGGCTGGGCCCTTCACTAAGGCCGCATCAGAGCCGCTCTCCCGAGCGGTGGGGAGCGCGCCCTTTCTCAGACCCGAGTCGGGATCGCTGCCAGCGTTAAAGCCCCTGCCTCTTCTGCGATCAGGACAGGCGAAGACTCCTCTTGGGGTTCCAATGTCGGGGACTGGCACGACCTCCAGTGCCCCACTGGCCTTACTGCCTCTGGACAGCTTCGAGGGCTGGCTCCTCAAGTGGACCAACTATCTGAAGGGCTACCAGCGCCGCTGGTTCGTGCTGGGCAATGGTTTGCTCTCTTACTACAGGTATGGCAGCGCCAGGGTGGGACATGGGGATTGGAGGGTGATGATGCTGCAGGGATGGTGATGGAGGGCCTCCAGAGTTGGGGGACACTGCCGCTAGTCTAGAGATGTTTAGGGGCGTGCATTCCAGCAGGACAAGGCACACTTCTGGCCCGCCGCCAAGGGCTGGGGGTCCTGACCTCTGGCAAGGGTGAATGTAATTTGTGGACATGACCTCTGGCAAACTTGGATTTTTGGGCAAGTGGGGAGGTGGAGTAAGGGAGTGATCTGGGGCCTCAGTTCTCTCCTGCTTGGCAGTTGTGGGGCTTGGGGCAGCTAGCTAGAGTCAGCCCTTCAAAGTCCTTGCCCTTTCTGGTTCGGGAGCTAACATCATTGTGTGTTTGGGATTGAGGGAGACAGTCACCTTGTTCAGTCCTTAGGACCCACACTCTTAGGAAGGGCTGCTTATTCTTCCCGCCTGGGGCAGTTACTCCCACCTTTCCTGATGCCTCTGGTTGCCAGGCCTTGGGCTGGGCACCACAGACTCACAGATGTATTGGACAGGGCTCCTGGCCTTCAGGAGTCCATCTTGGTGTTTTGCGGAGAACCAGGAGGTGTTTTGCTGCCCTCCTTTCTTATTCCAGAACCAGCATGGGATTCAAAATTGAAGTCCAGCAGTGAGAGAGCTAACATTGTCTTCCCACTGAAAGGGGTTGAAAGGAGGAGGTTAGTGAAGCCTCCCTTTGCTTTCTTACTGGCTCTTCCCTGAGTCTGCTTCCTGGGGATGGTTGGTTTAAGCCTTGAGAACTCAGATCAGTCTATGCCAGTGGTTCTCAAACCTGAGTGTGCATCAGCATTCCCTGAAGAGCTTGTTGGAACACAAAGTGCTGGGCCTCCCCACTGAGTTTCTGATTCAGTGGGCCTAGGGGAAGGGCCTGAGATTCGGCTTTTCTAATAACTTCCCAGGCGTGGCCGGTGATGCTGGTCCAGTACCACACTCTGAGAAGCACTGTTTCACTGTTGCACACAGAAGGACCTTGACTTGCTGTTGCTGAAATTCAGGTCACTTCATTCACTTCATTCAGCCAACAGTATCCCTTCAAGTCACCCACTACAGGGTTTTGTTTTCTGTTGTTTTTGTTTTTGAGACGGAGTCTTGCTCTGTCGCCCAGGCTGGAGTACAGTGGCACAATCTTGGCTCACTGCCACCTCCGCCCCCCAGGTTCAAGCAATTCTCCTGCCTCAGTCTCCTGAGTAGCTGGGATTACAGGCTCGCGCCACCATGCACGGCTAATTTTTGTATTTTTAGTAGAGGCGGGGTTTCACCATGTTGGCCAGGATGGTCTTGATCTCTTGACCTCATGACCTGCCCATCTCGGCCTCTCAAATCTTCTTTTCTTAAAATAACATGTGTAGACAGTTGACATTTCAGAGTAATCTCAAATGTGTAGATTCTCTGGGTAACTAAGAAAAATTCTTACTGCTTGCTGATAATGTTGTGAAGATAAATGCTAGTTCTGGGGGGAGGAGGGAGTAAGAACAAGTTTCTTGTGTGTGTGCGTGTACAGTCCAGCTCTGCAATTTCCTTTTCAGACTTTTCGAGATTCTAAGATGGTTCAAATTGTTGCTGACCTCACCCAGGTAGAATGAACGATTCCTGACATTTATAGGACCCTGTGCCTTCACTGCATTCCATGCAAGGCTGGCCAGGAAAGGGGAACTGAGGCTGAATGAATGAACCTCAGTGGCCTCCCCAGAGGCAGCCAGCTTGCAGGCTGAGTGTCCGAACGCCACCAGAGATGAGTTTATGTGCAGAAAAGGCCCATTTGAGGTGCAGCTGGAATTGCCACTTGAGATGTTTGACGCTGTTCTCCTGTCCCCGCTTCTGATCTGAATCCCCCCCTTCCAGAACAGGCCACCCTGCCAGCTGGGATCAAGGACTGAGCATCCTCCAGGTCTGTCATGAAACCCTGAGAGCAGCAGGGTGGGTTTTCGGTTGCGCCATCTGTGCCCAGCGCCGTGCATGTGTGTTATCTCCTCCAGCCCTCTCCAGACACCCAGCTCTCAGCAGTTGGCCAAATGGGTGTGGCTGGAGATAGAGGTGAGATTAGAGTACTCGTGAGTTGGAAACAGAGTGAAATAATTTTTAAATTCATGATCTCTTTTCCTTGGGGGCGGGTAGAGTCAGGCTTACCTGCTGGGCAATGTGGCTGGTGAAGAGGGAATCAGAGCCATTTCTCTTGCTGGCTCCCTTTTTGGAAAGACCACTCTCAACTTTTAATTTTTTTTAATTTTTTTAATTTTTATTTTTTTAGACAGAGTCTTGCTCTGTCGCCAGGCGGGAGTGCAGTGGCGTGATCTCGGCAAACTGCAAGCTCCGCCTCCCGGGTTCAAGCAATTCCCCTGCCTCTGCCTCCTGAGTAGCTGGGACTACAGGCGCGCACCACCACACCTGGCTAATTTTTTGTATTTTAGTAGAGACAGGGTTTCACCATGTTGGCCAGGATGGTCTCTAACTCCTGACTTCGTGATCTGCCCGCCTTGGCTTCCCAAAGTGCTGGGATTACAGGCATGAACCACCGCACCTGGCCAACTTTTAAATTTTTAACTAAGTGAAGCCTGGTGTTTGGAGAAAATGTGGGCACCTATTTCTTGTGCCCCCTGCCATCCCATCCCACTTTCTGGCCTCCCCTCCTCCAGGATAGCCACCATTCCAAATCCTGGTCACCATCTACTTTTCTCCCCATTTTATTTAATTTTATCTCATCTAGGTGTAATTTTTAAGAGCCCATATTTTTTATTACAATTTTTTTTTTTTTTTTTAGACAGAGTGTTGTTCTGTTGCCCAGGCTGGAGTGCAGTGGCCCGATCTTGGCTTACTACACTCTCCCACTCCAGGTTCCAGTGATTCTCATGCCTCAGCCTCCTGAGTAGCTGGGATCACAGGAGCGCGCTACCGTGCCCAGCTAATTTTTTGTGTGTTTTTAGTAGACACGGGGTTTCGTTATGTTGGCCAGGCTGGTCTCAAACTCCTGGCCTCAAGTGATCCACCCTCCTCAGCCTCCCACACTGCTGGGATTACACGCATAAGCCACTGCGCCTGGCTATGCAGTCATCTTTAACCTTATTTTAAAAAGGGTTTCTAATATATAGCGTATGTTATTTTTGCAGGACTTATTTTGACTATTGTATAAAGTCCAGGGTGCAAATGTGGCACCTTTTACTTACGCATTTTCCTGACGATGGGTCACTACAAACATTCTTGTATGTGTGCAGGAATTTCTCTTGGGTATAATTTCTGGGTTGTAGAGAATTGTGAATGTTCATCTTACGTAATGCCAAACTGTTTCCCAAAGCAGTTGCACAAATTTATATTCCCACCAGTCACGAAAAAGAGATTCTGTGGATCCTTATCCTTTGCAACACTTGGTATTGTTAGTATTGATTTTGCCAATCAAATAAGAACTATGATCACTCATTGTGGTCCTGACCTGTATTTCCATTTCCATTATTTTTACCTTAATAGTGAAAGAATGGGGGTTTGGATTAAAATTTCTCCTTTCAATGTGACTTCCTCGGGTACACTTCTGCCCTAGATTTTTCTCGAGAAGCTCATTTGATTGCTTAAGTATATTCTAAGGAAGAAAGCACATTTTACCAATAGTTAGGCTTAGTAACATTCATATTATTAGGAATTTTTAAAAATGCTCTTTATATATATCACGTGTAAAAAGTGTTTCTATGAGATATTGATAATTGTTGGCAGATTTTTACTTCTTTCTGACAACGTGCTTGGAATATAAATAAGACAGAACACAAGATTCTTCTTTTTTTTTTTTTTTTTTTATTGAGATGGAGTCTCATTCTGTCGCCCAGGCTGGAGTGCAGTGGCACGATCTCAGCTTGCTGTGACCTCTGCCTCCCAGGTTCAAGCAATTCTCCTGCCACAGCCTCCCGAGTAGCTGGGATTACAGAGGCATGCCAGCACACCCAGCTATTTTTTTTTTTTTTTTTTTTGTATTTTTAGTACAGACAGGGTTTCACCGTGTTGGCCAGGCTAGTCTCGAACTCCTGACCTCGTGATCCGCTCGCCTTAGCCTCCCAAAGTGCTGGAATAACAGGTGTGAGCCACCGAGCCCAGCCTAGAAGGCAAGATTCTTATTCCATTACTTGGCATTCTTAATTATATGCTTATTTGGATACTAACAAGGAGAATATAGGAATATGGTTTTTTGTTCAATGTTGGCTTTTTTTTTTTTTTAATTGCAGGAAGTTCCCTTTGAAAAAATTTGTCCCTAGTTCTTATCTCACAGGAAACATGTGAGTCCATAAAATTAGAGAAGAATTCCTAAATGATACAGAATTTTCAAAGGTATTGTCATCAGCAAGTTTTTACGGAGAAAGTGTTCCAAACATAATTTTTATCTACATTAATGACAACAATTATTAGGTTAGACAAACTTCTGTTTTGTTGTATACCAGTTGTCTGCTTGGTGACATTATAAATGACATTTATTTCTCAGGAAATGATTTCAAACAGAAGCATTTTAAATTATTTATTTATTGTTCATACTGATCTATGCTTAGTAATGGCTAAGCCAGTTAGCAAGGAATGCCTCCTAGAAATTAGCTTGGGTCTATAAGAAAGATAGCTGCAGTCAAGTGAAAATAAATTTTGAAAGTCCTTGACTGGGCACAGTGGCTCATGTCTGTAATCCCAGCACTTTGGGAGACCGAGGCAGGTGGATCACCTGAGGTCAGGAGTTTGAGACCAGCTTAACTAACATGGTGAAACGCCGTCTTTAGTAAATAATAAAAAAAAAAATTTAGCTAGGCGTAGTGACGCATGCCTACTCAGGAGACTGAGGCAGGAGAATCTCTTGAACCTAGGAGGCAGAGGTCGTAGTGAGCTGAGTGCTATTGCACTCCAGCCTGGGCAACAAGAATGAAACTACGTCTCAAAAAGAGAAAAAAAAAAATCCTTTGGCTGAGGAAGACCACTGAACACTTGGTGAGCTGCACCTATTTTGGGACAGTGGCCAGGTAATAGAAGATGTAGCACCAAGACATTGTTGCCTCTGGGATAGACTGTGTACTCACCCTTCTCACGAACTCAGTTCCCAAAAGCCAACCGCTGTGAAAACTGGGCCATCGAGAAATATTGTACTGTTTTCTTTTTTTTTTTTTTGTTATTATACTTTAAGTTCTAGGGTACATGTGCACAACGTGCAGGTTTGTTACATATGTATACTTGTGCCATGTTGGTGTGCTGCACCCATCAACTCGTCAGCACCCATCAACTCGTCATTTACGTCAGGTATAACTCCCAATGCCATCCCAACCCCCCTCCCCATAATAGGCCCCGTTGTGTGATGTTCACCTTCCCGAGTCCAAGTGATCTCATTGTTCAATTCCCACCTATAAGTGAGAACATGCGGTGTTTGATTTTCTGTTCTTGTGATAGTTTGCTGAGAATGATGGTTTCCAGCTGCATCCATGTCCCTACAAAGGACACAAACTCATCCTTTTTTATGGCTGCATAGTATTCCATGGTGTATATGTGCCACATTTTCTTAATCCAGTCTGTCACTGATGGACATTTGGATTGATTCCAAGTCTTTGCTATCGTGAATAGTGCCTCAATAAACATACGTGTGCATGTGTCTTTACAGCAGCATGATTTATAATCCTTTGGGTATATACCCAGTAATGGGATGGCTGGGTCATATGGTATTTCTAGTTCTAGATCCTTGAGGAATCGCCATACTGTTTTCCACAGTTGTTGAACTAGTTTACAATACCACCAACAGTGTAAAAGTGTTCCTATTTCTCCACATCCTCTCCAGCACCTATTGTTTCCTGACTTTTTAATGATTGCCATTCTAACTGGTGTGAGATGGTATCTCATTGTGGTTTTGATTTGCATTTCTCTCATGGCCAGTGATGACAAGCAACTACTGTTTTCAATGTCAATTTCGATAATACTCAAAAGCTGGAGATGGAAAAGTCCATCCAGTTTTCAGTGTCCCTGAAAACATGAAGTTGAGGGTGCAAGTGTGCAGGGTTAGTTCTCACATAATGGGCTACCAGGAGGTAGCTTTATTGAATTCAGCTTGAATTTGAAATTATTATTCAGTGTTACATACTCTGAGACTGTTAGGAGGTCCAAAAGGAATGCACAGGTTGATCATGTGTGAGTATTTGAAGTATATTTTCTTAGCATTTAGCACAGAGTTGTTGCAAAGAGGTGACAAATGGACTAGCAGCATATTTTGGAGGAGCACAGTGCACACCAACATTCTCAGCAAGTTCTAGTGACATGAATTGTCATTTTCCCCACCAAACTTGCCTCCCCCTCCTAACTCTCCTCTTTCTATGAATAGCTGAATACCTCTGAGTCATACTTGCTGCCTCTTCCCTCCCTCATCCCACATCAGATGAAATTTCCAAGTCCTGCCTGTCTATCTTCTGTAGCTCCTCCTCTCCATCTCAGCTGCCACATCATGGTTCAGGTCTGCCTTCTGCTTACCTGGTGTCCCAGCTTCTGTCTTGGACAGTGCATCCCTGCTGTGGTGCTAGTGCCCCACCTCCATGACCCTGGGGTTGTCTCACCTTCTCCAGGATTCTCTTTCAATAGTACCTTCTCTGCCGGGCGTGGTGGCTCACGCCTGTAATCCCAGCAGTTTGGGAGGCCAAGGTGGGTGGGTCACCTGAGGTCAGGAGTTCAAGACCAGCCTGACCAACGTGGTGAAATCCTGTCTCTATTAAAAATACAAAAATTAGCTGGGCATGGTAGTGGGTGCCTGTAACCCCAGCTACTCAGGAGGCTGAGGCATGAGAATCGCTTGAACCCGGGAGTTGGAGGTTGCAGTGAGCCATGATCACGCCACTGCAATCCAGCCTAGGTGACAGAGTGAGACTCCGTCTCAAAAAATAAATAAAAAAATAAACAAAACAAAACAAAACAGTACCTTCTCCTGTGTAAGCAGATCCCTGTATTGAATTTCTTCTGTTTGAAATACCTAGAATAGCCCCCTACTGATCCAAAGAACCAGGTCTTCCTCCTTTCGGAATTTACAGGGTGTGTCTGAGCTTCTCTGCAGATAACTTTGTGTCAGGAGGATACCATGGCCAAGTTTGGCATCTTCTTTGTATTCCACATAGAGCCTGGAGCAGTACTTGCCACTGATACATCCTCAGTAGCTTGGTTAGTCTGTGAATGGATGAGCAAGTAAATGAATTAGAGTTGCCTGTGAGTTTATGGGATTTCAGAAAGCCAAGTATGTTCATGCCAAACTTGGATTTTTCTTAATTTGTCTTCCATTTCAGAAACTTGTTTCCTGCAATAAGTTAACTAGGGAGATAAATTGGAGATTGCAGGCTTAAGCCAGGAGTGCAAGAAAAGCAGCAGTGGGAATGTGGATATAATGCGTTTCTAGGTTTGAACGTGTTGTAGTAGGCTACTCAGTGAATCAATATCTTCTTTTTTTTATTATTATTTTTTGAGATGGAGTCTCACTGTGTTGCCTAGGCTGAAGTGCAGTGGCACAATCTTGGCTCACTGCAACCTCTGCCTCCTGGGTTCAAGCGATTCTCCTGCCTCACCCTACAGAGTAGCTGGGATTACAGGCGTACACCACCACACTCAGCTAATTTTTGTATTTTTGGTAGAGATGGAGTTTCACCATGTTGGCCAAGCTGGTGTCAACCTCTTGAGCTCAAGTGATCCACCTGCCTCAGCCTCCGAAAGTGTTGGGATTATAGGCGTGAGCCACCACGCCCAGCCCTATAGCTTTTTTTTTTTTTTTTTTTTTTTTTTAGACGGAGTCTCCGTCTGTTGCCCAGGCTGGAGTGCAGTGGCACGATCCTGGCTCACCACAACCTTTGCCTCCCAGGTTCAAGCAATTCTCCTGTCTTAGTCTCCTGAGTAGCTGGGATTACAGGCACCCACCACCATGCCCTGCTAATTTTTGTATTTTTAGTAGAGACGGAGTTTCACCGTGTTGTCCAGTCTCGTCTCAAATTCCTGATCTCAAGTGATCTGCCTGCCTTAGCCTCCCAAAGTGCTGGGATTACAGGTGTGAGCCATTGTGCCTGGCCTGGCCTTGTAGCTTTTAAAAGTAGTTTTCTGTGCATCTGTTGGTTTCTCTTGCACTGTTGGAAGCCAGCTATTGATCAAAGAAGGGGCCTTTACCCTAAAATGTTAGATCCAACAGGATAATAGGATCTTTTGTCTGTGGGGTATTCTGCAAGTGTCAGAGTGGTTTCCAGTTTATGGTTTCAGTGCAGGGGTGCTGGTCTTGCCATCCTGTTACATGGGGAAAAAACTGGAAGTACATGAACAGCACCAGGGTTCAATCACAGTCTTCTGACTCAGCCCACGCAAAGGTGTCCACCTACCTCACACTGGGGAGACTCTTCTCTGGGGTCCTGGGTCGGAGGTCTCCAAGAGTAACCCCAGGCTCAATGACCCACTTGGAGGACTCACAGGACTCAGCATATATTAATGACAAAAACTGTGATTACCTTTGCACCAACCTAATAGTTGTACCCACAGCTATGCTTTGTTATAATGAAAGGATGCAAAGAAAGCACAATGGCAAAGAAACAAAGTGAAGTCTGGGAAAACCAGCTGCAATATTCCAAGGATCCTCTCCCAGTGCAGTCACACAACACGCACTTAATCCCTCCACCACCGAGTTGTGACAACGCACGTGAAATGCTGCCAACCAGGGAAGTTCCTTAGAGACTCAGAGCCCAGGGTTTTTACTGGGGGTTCATCATGTGGGCACCTTCTGTTTGGCACATACCTGAATTCCAGATTCCCAGAAGGAAACCAGATTTTTTTTTTTGTTTTTTGAGATAGAGTCTTGCTGTGTTGCCCAGGCTGGAGTGCAGTGGTGCAGTCTTGGCTCACTGCAACCTCAGCCTCCTGGGTTCAAGAGATTTTTGGCTAATTTTTGTATTTTTAGTAGAGATGGGTTTTCACCATGTTGGCCAGGCTGGTCTCGAACTCCTGACCTCAGGTGATCTCAGCCTCCCAAAGTGCTGGTATTACAGGTGTGAGCTGGAAAGCAGATATTTGCCATAAATCACATTGTTTGCACAAACAGTATAGGCACAGTGAGCCACCCTTATCAGTTAGAGAATGGTGGGAAACCTCCCCAAATTCAAGCTCCCAGACACCAGTCAAAGGCCCCTTGGAAGCAGGCGTGTCAAAGGACGGGCAGTCTCAGGCTTGCTATGTGAACTCTTTTCTGCACAGGTGTGAACTCCTTCCTCCTCGCAGACATCAGTGACATCAGTCAGGGTAAGGGCTGGTTCAGGGAGAGTGCCCATACTTTGCTTTGAGTGATGGAGTGGCCTCCTGTCTCTGATCAGAGAAGGCCACGTGCCAGTCTTGCAGGGTGTCAAACACATAGCATGTCTGCTGCTCTGTGTACCGAGTGCCTGCTCTGTGGCACTCCTGGCTATGTGATTAGCCCTTGATTGCTTCCCAAACACTTGTCTGATCTAGGCCTTGCCTAAGGCCATCTGGCAGCATGGTTTTTGCATGTGACTGGGGTACACCTGCCACATGGACCCCTTCCTCCCCAGTAGTTGTTTTTCTTTTTGAGATGGAGTTTTACTCTTGTTTACCAGGCTGGAGTGCAGTGGCGTGATCTCGGCTCACCACAACCTCTGCCTCCAGGATTTAAGCAATTATCCTGCCTCAGCCTCTCGAGTAGCTGGGATTACAGGCATGCACCACCATGCCCGGCTAATTTTGTATTTTTACTAGAGTCAGGATTTCTCCATGTTGGCCAGGCTGGTCTCGAACTCCCTACCTCACGTGATCCACCCGCCTTGGCCTCCCAAAGTGCTGGGATTACAGGTGTGAGCCACTGCGTCCGGCCTCCCCAGTATGTTTGCGCCTTTGGTGGAGTATCAGCTGTGAGTTCTTCAGCTGCTGCTCTTGAACCTTGTACTTTTCTCAGGGAGGGTCTGTTAATCCAAGATTAGGGCCTGACAAGAAGTCTGAAATGTTTGTGACATTTCAGCCTACACTAGCTTTGGTCATATTGTTTATTGTTTATTGATCTCCTGCAGTGACCACAATGTGCAAGGCAATGCGTGTAACAGACCTGCATACCACTGTCACACAACTGGAGTGGAGGAGAGGCGGGGAAGTGTGCACACACTCTGGTCATTCAGTAAGAGGCCAAAAGGTTCAGGCAAAGTGCTTTGTGGGAGCCCCTGGATAGTCGAACATGTGGCTTTCACTTCCTCTGTAGTCTTTTGGGATAAAGCTGGCAAACTATGTCAGTAGAGAAGGAGAGGTCTGTGAAAAGACTGTGAGGTTCCCTAGAACAAGATCAATATATGCTTATCCCAAGGGGAAAGAGAGGGAAAGTGGGCCTATTCCCTGGATGACTGCTGGATGCTGACATATGCAGAGAGTAGATGGTAAGAAATACCTCTGAATAAAATTGAAATTGGCAGCTTGGTGTGTGGTGAATCACACAGCAGGTGTCACCACACAGAGATGTGGCTTTAAGAGGCTCCTTTCATAATCATACAGATGGAGCAAACTGTCAATAAGTTTTGGGGTCATGCTGGGTGCTGTACACTTTTTTCTTTTATGTGCAATGCTTTGCCATGTTGCCTTACATTTTTTTTTTGAGAGTACTTGGAGTTCTGATTGCTTAGTGATGCTTCATTCCATTTGGCATCTTGTCACGTGCACAGCCACAGCTCTACATTTAATACCGATTTAACAATCTTGACTCACACCATTCGATCTGCATTGCTGGGCCGTTGCCTGAAACCAAGAGGAGGGCAGATGGCATGGCTGAGCTTGCATAGGAAACTGCCAGATTGCGTTGTCCTTTGAAGCAGCAGGAGGTGCTGCCTTCCTAATACAGTGTGTGGTTTCCCCGGGCTCACCAGATGAAGCCCTGACCCTGGGCATGATAGTCACTGTCCTTCACAGCCAGGTCCCACCTCTCTTTTCCCTATCACTCGTCTTCCTCCAGCCTTGACCCTTCTTCTAACAAACTTGCCTTACTCCCCCTTTGCAAGCCACATGCGTTTCATTCCTCACTCCAGATCTTCCTGCCATCCCCTTAGCCAGAAGGACCCCTCCTCATTGCTGCTGAAATCCCTAACTGGGCAGGCTTAATCCCAGGGTCATCTCAGCATGGACCTATATGGATTTTCTGCAGCGATCTGGAGGAACTGTTCTTCCTCTGGATGCCTTTTTGTGTATTATTTCATTTGGCCATGCACCCCATCAGCTGGGTATTCGTCCTCTCTCCATTAGATCAATACCTCCCTCCTCCCCACCAGAACATGGGGCCATGTCTTCTCAATGTAGTATCCTCTAGAGTGCTGGGCCTAGGGCCTTATACTTGGAAGACTCTCAAATTTCATTGAAGCTTTTTTTTTTTTTTTTTTTTTTGAGACGGAGTCTAGCTTTGTCGCCAGTCTGGAGTGCAGTGGCGTGATCTCAGCTCACTGCAACCTCCGCCTCCCATGTTCAAGCGATTCTTCTGCCTCAGCCTCCTGAGTAGGTGGGATTACAGGCTCGCGCCTCCACGCCCAGCTAATTTTTGTATTTTTAGTAGAGACGAGGTTTCACCATATTGGCCAGCATGATCTCGATCTCCTGACCTCAAGTGATCCACCCACCTCAGCCTCCCAAAGTGCTAGGATTACAGGCATAAGCCACCGCGCCCGGCCTTAAGTGAAGCATTTTTATAGAAAATGTACTTTTTGGGCCGGGCGCCGTGGCTCACGCCTGTAACCCCAGCACTTTGGGAGGCCAAGGAGGGTGGATCACGAGGTCAGGAGAGCAAGACCATCCTGGATAACATGGTGAAACCCTCTCTCTACTAAAAATACACACAAAAACATTAGCCAGGTGCAGTGGCGGGCGCCTGTAGTCCCCGCTACTGGGGAGGCTGAGGCAGGAGAATGGCGTGAACCAGGGAGGCAGAGCTTGCAGTGAGCCGAGATCACACCACTGCACTCCAGCCTGGGCGACAGAGCGAGACTCCTTCTCAAAAAAGAAAAAAAAAAGAAAAAAGAAAATGTACTTTTTGTAATTTTGTGTTTTGTTCCTAGTATAAAGACCCAACATGCGGCCTGAACCATTGGTAGCCCAGGGGGAGTCAATAAATTGCTAGGAGAACGCAGTGACCGCAAGGCTACACATGGCCCAGCTTCTTCAGCCCCTTTTCTTTTTTCTTTTTTTTTTTTTTTGAGACAGAGTCTTGCTCTTGTTGCCCAGACTGGAGTGCAGTGGCGTAGTCTCGGCTCACTACAACCTTTACTTCCTGGATTCAAGCGAGTCTCCTGCCTCACCCTCCCGAGTAGATGGGATTACAGGTGCCTGCCACCATGTCCAGCTAACTTTTGAATTTTTAGTAGAGACAGGGTTTTGCCCTGTTGGCCAGGCTGGTCTCGAACTCCTGACCTCAAGTGATACACCCACCTCGGCCTCCCAAAGTGCTGGGATTACAGGCGACAACCACCTCGCCTGGCTGTTCAGCCCCTTTTCTAAGGCTTACATGAGCTAAGAATATGTGAGGATATTGAGAGCTCATCGTATTAATGTATATTTAAAACTCT
Source organism: Papio anubis (assembly GCF_008728515.1). Lineage (NCBI taxonomy): Eukaryota > Metazoa > Chordata > Mammalia > Primates > Cercopithecidae > Papio > Papio anubis. The sequence continues at coordinate 20,015,314 of NC_044991.1, read as the reverse complement.
TTGTTATGAAGAATTTTAAACATATATAAGAGTAGGCAATAGCATAATGAACCCCCATGTACCAATTACCTAGTTTCAACAATTATTAACTTCTAGGCCAATCTTGTTTAATCTCAGTCCCCCTCATATCATTTTAAAGTGAATTCTAAATATGATATTTTACCTGTGAGTGTTTCAGTATATATCTCTAAAGGATAAGGATTTTTTTATTTTTATTTTTTTGAGATGGAGTCTCTTCTGTCACCCAGGCTGGAGTGCAATGGCATGATCTTGGCTCACTGCAATCTCTGCCTCCTGGGTTCAAGCAATTCTTCCACCTCAGCCTCCCTAGTAGCTGGAATTATAGGCACCTCCCATCATTCCCGGCTAATTTTTTTATTTTTGTAGAGATGGGGTTTCACAGGCGTGAGCCACTGCGCTCAGCCAAGGGTAAGGATTTTAAAAACATATCCACAGGCCAGGGGGGTTGGCTCATGCCTGTAATCCCAGCACTTTGAGAGGCCAAGGTGGGTGGATCACCTGAGGTCAGGAGTTCGAGACCAGCCTAACATGGTGAAAACCCATCTCTACTAAATATAAAAAATTAGCTGGGTGTGGTGGCGGGTGCCTGTATTCCCAGCTATTGGGGAGACTGAGGCAGGAGAATCACTTGAACTGAAGAGGCGGAGGTTGCAGCGAGCTGAGCCTGTGCTGTTGCACTCTAGCCTGGGCAACAAGAGCGAAAACTCTGTCTCAAAAATAATAATAATAATATAATAAAATAAATAAATAAAAACATATCCACAATACCACTATTACAACTAAAACAAATTAACAATAATTCCTTATCATCAGATATCCAATCAGTGTTCACAGTTTCAGTGGTTTCAAATGTCATGAATTTTTTTTTTTTTTTTTTGATACGTTTGTTTGTATTGGGACTCAAACAACATCTACCCATAGAATTTCCCACAGTCTGGATTTTGCTGATGGCATTTTCTTGGTGTAGGTTGACATGTTCCTCTCTCCTCCATAATGTCTTAGTTTGACAGATGGATCTAGAAAGTTGAATAGGTGGTGGTGTGTCCTTCTATCAGGAGCTGGTGGCTTCTCTTTTTTGGTGATGTTAGCAGCTAGTGATGATCAATCTTAGATTAGTCTAAATCTTTTTTTTTTTTTTGAGATGTAATCTCGCTCTGTCACCTAGGCTGGAATGCAGTGATGTGATCTTGGCTCACTTCAGCCTCTGCCTACTGAGTAGCTGGGATCAAGTGACTCTCTGCCTCAGCCTCCTGAGTAGCTGGGATCATAGGCATATGCTACCATACCCGGCTAATTTTTGTATTTTTTGTAGAGATGGAGTTTCACCACGTTAGCCAGGATGGTCTCGATCTCCTGACCTCATAATCCGCCCTTCTCGGCCTCCCAAAGTGCCGGAATTATAGGCGTGGGCCACCGCACCTGTGGTTTTTGTTTTTTTTGAGACGGAGTCTCACTCTGTCACCAGGCTGGAGTGCAGTGGTGCGATTTCGGCTCACTGCAAGGTCCGCTTCTGAGGTTCAAGTGATTCTCCTGCCTCAGCCTCCCGAGTAGCTGGGACTACAGGTGCACGCCACCACACCTGGCTAATTTTTATATTTTTAAGTAGAGACAGGGTTTCACCATGTTGGCCAGGATGGGCTCAATCTCTTGACCTCATGATCAGCCTGCCTCAGCCTCCCAAAGTGCTGGGATTACAGGCATGAGCCACCGTGCCTGGCCAAATTAGTCTAATTCTTAAAAAAAAAAAATTTATTTTTAAAGACATGGGGTTTTGCTGTGTTACTGAGGCTGGTCTGGGAACTGCTGGGCTCCAGTGATCCCATGCTTGGCTTCCCGAAGCGCTGGTATTACAGATGTAAGCCACCTTGCCCAGCCCAGATTAGTCTAATTCTATCATTTTGTCCTCATTTATTAGCAGGGATACTGTTTTTTTGTTTTGTTTTGTTTTGTTTTGTTTTTGTGAAATGGAGTCTCGCTTTGTCGCCCGGGCTGGAGTGCAGTGGCACAATCTCAGCTTACTGTAATCTCTGCCTCCCAGGTTCAAGCAATTCTCCTGCCTCAGCCTCCCGAGTAGCTGGGATTATAGACGTGCACCACCATGCCTGGCTAATTTTTTTGGTATTTTTAGTAGAGACAGGGTTTCACCATGTTGGCCAGACTGGTCTTGAACTCCTGACCTCAGGTGATCCCCCTCCTCAGCCTCCCAAAGTGCTGGAATTACAGGCATGAGCCACTGTGCCCCGCCTTAGCAAGAATACTTCTACAAAGAGAAACTTCCCCTCATCTGCTACTCGTTGGTTACTCAGAGGTGCAGTTCATGCAGGAAGAGCAGAATCAGGGCTTGACTCTTTCTTGAATTTTTTTTTTTTCCACAAGTTTTCAAAATAATGAGTTGGTGCTTCTCTTCTAGTGGTGGCCAATTAGTTGTGTTTTCTTAAGTATCATTACATTCTCATAGATATGAGCATGTTTGATGTGTTTCCCACTACTATCACTACCCTTAAAGATGCTCATGTTGTCTGGCCATGTCTTTAGTTAGTGGAAGGCTCTTCAAGTTGGCCCTAGAGTCCTTTGGAAGGACCCTTGGTAGAATTAGGGTTTAATAGCTTCATTGCTGTCTGGCTTGAAAACATGTTCCTGGCTCTTCTTGTACTTGTTTTATATATATATATATGTATGTATTTTTTGAGACAGGGTCTCACTCTGTCACCCAGGGTGGAGTACAGTGGTGCGATCTCAGCTCACTGTAACCTCTGCCTCCCAGGTTCAAGCGATTCTCCTGTCTCAGCTTCCCTAGAGCTGGGATTACAGGCATGTGCCACCATACCAGGCTTATTTTTGTAGTTTTAGTAGAGATGGGGTTTCACCATGTTGGCCAGGCTGGTCTCAAACTCCTGACCTCAGGCGATCTGCCCACCTCGGGAATCCAGACGTGAGTCACCGCGCCCAGCCTTGTACTTGTCTTGTCCCAGGCCTGGAGTCAGCCATTTCTCCAAGGAGCCACATTTCTTTTTGGTGGGAAGTAGTGTTTGAAGATCATAATCTTGGTGCCATAAGGGGTCATTGTCACCCATTTGGTCATTGTTTTTAGGTTTTTTTAGTATATAGAGCTAGGAAATATATACATATTTATGTATGTTTTATAAAAGCTAGGAAATATCTATATTTGTTTTATACAGAGCTAGGAAATATATATATTTATGCAATGTTTGATATATATATGTACATACATATATATACAAATACATTTATCTCCTAGCTTGGTATAAAGCAAACATGGCCGGGCGCGGTGGCTCATACCTGTAATCCTAGCACTTTTACTTGGGAGGCGAGGCCGGGCAGATCGCAGTCAGGAGGTGAGACCATCCTGTGGCTATGCAGGGTGAAACCATCTCTACTAAAATACAAAAAATTAGCCAGGCATTGGTGGTGAGAGCCTGTAGTCCCAACTACTCAGAGGCTGAGCAGGAGAATATAAGCATTGAACCTGGGAGGTGGAGCTTGTGAGCGAGAATAACACCACTGCAGTCGGCCTGGGCTGACAGAAGCGAGAGACTCTGTCTCAAAAAAAAAAAAAAAAGTACAATATGTTTGTTATCTTTAAAAATAGAATATATTATCAGTTCATACTGGTATTCTCAACACAAAATTAAGACCAGCCCGGGCTCAGTGGCTCAGGTCTGTATTCCCAGCACTTTGGTAGCTGAGTTGGTTGGATCCCTTGAGTCCAGGAGTTTAAGACCAGCCTGGGCAACATGGCAAAAACCCCATGTCTACAAAAAATACAAAAATTAGCTAGGCACGGTGATGTGTGCCTGTGGTCCCAGCTACTCAGGAGGCTGAAGTGGGAGGGTTGCTTGAGCCTGGAAGGCAGAAGTTGCAGTGAGCCAAGATCACATCACTGCACTCCAGCCCCTGGGTGTGAGACCTATCACCAAAAAAAAAAGGAATGAGGTCCAGGGTGTTTTTGCTTAGGTAGAACCCATTTTCTCTGTGTTTCATCTCCTTGCTGAAGCCCACCGTGGTGTCTGCCTGGTCCTCTTTAGCTGGACAGGTTGGTAATCATCATCGCAGAGCCGGCGTGATGACATAGGTCTCTGTAGACCTGTAGAAAGATCTTGGTCACTTTATTCAGCTAATGCTCAGACTCCAGACTGGGCTTCATACATCTCTCCCAGAGGTGCTCATGTGACACGAAAGTGCAGGCCACACTGGTGTAACACTCAGGATAATGCAAGTGACCCAAAGGGAGATCAGTGGCAAGTGGGTCCATGGCGAAGCAACTCTTTGAGAAAGACAGAGCGTGTCAGACTGTTTCAGACCCTGTTCTCCAGATCTCCTTTACCGTTGGTAGTTTTTGCCTCCAGCTTCCTCCTCACCCTCCTCCTCTTTCTTCTCCAAACGTTGGGACTTGAACTAATCCTCCCACCTCACCTTTTCCTCCCACCTGGCAGAATGACATCTTTGTTCCTCTAGAGCAGTACATCAACTGGGAGAGGAGGAGCCCAGGAAATTCTTGTTGAACTGAAATGTGCTCAAGCCTTCCCACTTCCTTCATTTGCCCTGGGAGGAGAGTGCCAGATGTGTATTTGTTGGTTCTGGGTCCTTTGAAAGTATTATGTAAGGATGTGGATAGCCATTTCCATGAGGTCAGGGCTTCCAGCTGCTGTGGAACCTCAGCATCCTCTCTCATCCTTTTGCACATTGTATGAAATGAAAAGCAGAAAACTGATCAAGAATAGAATATTGCAGGAAATAATGTTTTATATGTGTGTGGATCTACTTCATCACACTTCCAGTCTTCATGACCTGGGAGGGAACCGGAGCATCCACGGTCACGCTCATTTTACAGATGGGGAAAACAAGGCACAGAAAGTGTAGTTGCTTTGTCTAAGGCCCAGCAACTTGGATCACTGTTCATCATTTGCTTCCATATATAGGTTGTATCTTGGGGTCATTATGGACATAACCTCAGCTCTTTATTCTTTTATTTATTTATCCAGCAATATATTTATCTAGTGCCCTCTATGCGACAGGCCTGCTTGGGCTGCCAGTAAAGGAAGGAGCCCTGGTTTTTTGGTTTGTTTTTGTTTTTGTTTATTTTGAGATGTAGTCTCACTCTATCACCCAGGCTGGAATGGTGCAGTGGCACCATCACGGCTCACTGCAGGCTCGATGTTCTGCACTCAAGCAATCCTTCCACCTCAGCCTCCAGAGTAGCTGGGACTACAGGCATGCATCACCACACTTGGCTAATTTTTTATTTCTTTGTAGAGATTAAGCCTCACTATGTTGTCCTGGTTGGTTTCAAACTCCTGGCTTCAAGCACTCCACCTGCCTTGGCCTTCCAAAGTGCTGGGATTACAGGTGTGAGTGAGCCACGGTGCCCGGCTGGAGCCCTGGTGTTTACACTCAGTCCTGTACCTGCAGACCCTGAGCCTCTCAGGCAGGGGCCAGTTGCCTGAACTTTGGCAGAAACTCAGATTCACTTTCTTTCTTTTTTTTTTTTTTTCCCACAGAGATTTTCAACAAGTATAGAAAGAAAATCAGTTAAATTAACCAGCACAGATTGTTTCCTGGAGCATACTGGTTAATTTAAGAAGGCTTCCCATGAGAGCTCAGCTTCAGACTGTCTGGTTGCTGAGTGCTGACCAGCTTTTAACTGTGTATGTAACCATGTAGACAGGTCTGCAACTACCCATGCGTGGTGCTTGTGTGAGTCCCCCAAATAAACAATGTCTCTGGCAGCTGCCTCCATCCCAGGGCAGCAGAGGTATAGAAGCCATTGTAGCTTCTCCCCAGAATGACAAATACAGAGATAAACCCAGGATCCCGGATTCTTCAAAACTGTTCTACAGCTTTTTTTTTTTTTTTTTTTTTTTTTAGATAGAGTCTCGCTTTGTTGCCCAGACTGGAGTATGCAGTGACAGGTTCAAGCGATTCTTCCACCTCAGTCTCCTGAGTAGCTGGGACTACAGACACGTGCCACCACACCCAGCTAACTTTTTTTGTATTTTTTAGTAGAGACAGGGTTTCCCCACGTTTGGGCAGGCTGGTCTCGAACTCCTGACCTCAAATGATCCATCCACCTCGGCCTCCCAAAGTGCTGGGATTACAGGATTGAGCTACCTCACCCAGCCTGTTCTACAGCCAACATGGTGAAACCCTATCTCCACTAAAAACACAAAAATTATTTGGGTGTGGTGACAGGTGCCTGTAATCTCAGGTACTTGGGAGGCTGAGGCAGGAGAATCACTTGAACCTGGGAGGCAGAGGTTGCAGTGAGCTGAGATCTTGCCACTGCACTCCAGCCTGGGCAACAAAGTTAGACTCCATCTCGAAAAAAAAAAAAAAAAAGAACACTGAGGTTTTATAACTCTGTCTTCCCCCTTTTCAAAGATTCTTACAAGTCAAAGCAGACTGGTATCAAGACAAATTCCCATTTCCACATGCCTCATCTTAGCACATCTGGTCACATCAGCAGCTTCTCAGTTACAGTATGGTACTACACACCAGAGAGAGCATGAGCGAAACTGTCAGACTATCTCGGTTACCTGTCGACTACCTATCTAGTAGGTGTTACTCTGGCAACTTACTTCTTATCCCCAGTTTCCTCATCTCAAATATGGGAATAAAAGAAAAGTTTATGGAACCAGGCAAAATGCCTATCAATCAATGAGTAGATAAAGAAAATGTGGAGATATATATACACACACACACACACCATGGAATACTACTCAGCCATAAAAAGGAATGAAATAATGGCATTTGCAGCAACCTGGATAGAATTGGAGACCATTATTCTAAGTGAAGTAACTCAGGAATGGAAAACCAGACATCATATGTTCTCACTCATAAGTGGAAGCTACACCGTGAGGATGCAAAGGCATAAGAAAGATACAGTGGACTTCAGGGACTCTGGGGAAAGGATGGGAGGAGGGTGAGGGATAAAGACTACACACTGGGTATAGTGTACACTGCTTGGGTGACAGGTGCACCAAAATCTCAGAAATCACCACTAAAGAACTTATTCATGTAACCAAACACCACCTATTCCCCAAAAACCTATTGAAAAAAATTTTAAATGCAGTAAAAAATAAAACAAACAAATAAATAAAATCTAAAAGAAAAGAAAAGTCTGTGCTGGGTACAGAGGCTCACACCTGTAACCCCAGCACTTTGGGAGGCCAAGGCAGGAAGATTACTTGAAGCCAGGAGTTTGGGACCAGCCCGAGCAACACAGCAAGACCCCATCTCAAAATAAAATTAGCCAGGTACAGTAGCATGAGCCTGTAGTCCTAGTGACCCATGAGGCTAAGACAGGAGGATCACTTGAGCCCAGGAGTTCGAGGCTACAGTGAGCTATGATGGCACCACTGCACTCCAGCCTGGATGACAAAGCAAGATTCTCTCTCTAAAAATAAATAAGTAAATGTTAATAATAAATTTTGAGAAACAGAAATGTTTGTTTTGAGGACCAAATGAAATAATGAACATAAAATATTTGGAAAGTAGTGAGCATTCAGCGAAGCTGTAGAACAGGCTGGGTGAGGTGGCTCAACCCTGTAATCCCAGCACTTTGGGAGGCCGAGGCGGGTGGATCATTTGAGGTTAGGAGTTCAAGACCAGCGTGCCCAAACATGGGGAAACCCTGTCTCTACTAAAAATACAAAAGAAATTAGCCGGGTGTGGTGGCATGTGTCTGTAGTCCCAGCTACTCAGGAGGCTGAGGTGGGAGAATCTCTTGAACCTGGGAGGCAGAGGTTGCTGTGAGCCGATATCACGCCACTGCATACTCCAGCCTGGGCGACAGAGCGAGACTCCAGCTAAACAACAACAACAAAGAAACACAAAAACAAACAAACAAAAAAACTGTATAATAGTTTTGAAGCATCTGGGATCCTGGGTTTCTCTCTGTATTTGTCATTCTGGGGAGAAGCCAGGCATGGTGGCCCACGCCTGTAGTCCCAGCTGCTCAAGAGGCTGAGGCAGGAGAATTGCTTGAACCTGGGAGGCGGAGATTGCAGTGAGCGCAGTGAGCCCAGTGAGCTGAGATCGTGCTACTGCACTCCAGCTTGGGTGACAGAGCAAGACTTCATCTCAAAAAAAAAAAAAAAAAAGAATTGTTCAAGATTTCACAACTAGTGAATTGCATAGCCAGAGTGAAGCCCAGACCGGCTAAGTCCCAAGTTCAAAGCCTTACTACATCTTAGTTACTACACTGTCCTGACCCCTTTTCCCCTAAAAGCTTTGAAAATAAATGTGTTTGAATTAGTGGTCCTTCCAATATACCCGTTGTCTGCTTTAAGTATGTGGTTGTCTAGCTGCTGGGTGGATTTTCCATTATATTCCATTAATTAAGTATATTCCATTAATATACTTAATACGCATATTAAGTATACATTTCCTGGGTGGAAAACGTTGAAAGCATCTTTTAGGACTCTTCCTGGGTGCCAGCGTTTCTCGCAGTTCCAGATTGCCTAGCTCTTAAGTATCATACTGAAATGTTACTCTCAAATCATGCATAGAAGAACCACATCCTTCATAGTCAGTGTCTAACGGTTGCTAGGTTGTAATATCCTCTAGGCTGTAAAGATAGTGGAAAATCAAGCCCCTCCCCCAACTTGAGCCTGGGAGGTTGAGGCTGCAATTAGCTGTGATCATGCCACTGCACTCCAGCCTGGGTAACAGAGCAAGACCCTGTCTAAATAAATAAATAAATAACATTTTAAAAATAAAACAAAACACTCCATTGGTTCCCAACCCATGTTGGGAAGAAAAGAAAAAAAAATCATAAAAATAAAATAATTTTAAAATCTCATTGTGATTTAAAATTCAGGCAGATTCCATATCTTGGCTATTGTGAATAGTTCTACAATAAATATGGAAGTGCAGATATCTCTTCAACACACTGATTTTTTTCCTTGTGATTTTTTTTATTGTGGTAAAAAACACATAACATAAAATTTACTATCTTAACTATTTTTAAGTGTACAGTTCAGTAGCATTGTGTATATTCACATTGTTGTAAAACACATCTCCAAAACGTTTTCATCCTGCAAATATGAAACTCTATGTTCATTGGATAACTCCTCCCATTTTCCCCTTTCCCTACCCCTGGTAACCACCATTCTACTTTCTATTTCTTTTTATTTGAGACAGAGTTTCACTCTTGTTGTCCAGGCTAGAGTGCAATGGTACAATCTTGGCCCACTACAACCTCTGCCTCCCGGGTTCAAGTAATTCTCCTGCCTTAGCCTCCCGGGTAGCTGGGATTACAGGTGCCCACCACCATGCCCGGCTAATTTTCGTATTTTAGTAGAGATGGGGTTTCACCATGTTGGCCAGGCTGGCCTTGAACTCCTGACCTCAGGTGATCTGCCCACCTCGGCCTCCCAAAGTGCTGGGATGAGCCACTGCCCCTGGCCCACCATTCTACTTGCTGTTTCTGTGAACTTGACTGCTTTAGATACATCATAAAATGGAATCATACAGTATTTGTCTTTTCGTGACTGGCTTAGTTCACTTTGCATAATGTCCTCAAGTTTCATAGGAGTCATAGCATGTGTCAAAATTTCCTTCCTTTATAAGGCTGAATAATACTCCATTTTGTATATAGACCATATTTTGCTTATTCATTTATTATTTTCGTTTATTATTGCTTATTCATTTATTATTAAATGTCGACGGACATTTCAGTTGCTCGCTCTTCTTGCTATTGGGAATAGTGCTGCTATGAACATGGATGTGCAAATATGTCGAGACCCTGCTTTCAATTCTTCTGGTTTATTTATTTGTTTATTTATTTATTTATTTGTTGAGATGGAATCTCGCTCTGTTGCTCAGGCTGGAGTGCAGTGGCACAATCTCAGCTCACTGCAGCCTCTGCCTCCTGGGTTCAAGCAATTCTCTTCCCTCAGCCTCCTGAGTAGCTGGAACTACAGGCATGTTCTACCACGCCCACCTGATTTTTGTATTTTTAGTAGAGACGGGTTTTTACCATGTTGGCCAGGCTGGCCTTGAATTCCTGACCTCAAGTGATCCACTTGCCTTGGCCTCCCAAAGTGCTGGGATTACAGGCATGAGCCACCACGCCCAGCCTTCTTTTGGTTCTTTTGGTTATATATGCACAAGTGGGATTGCTGTATCATATGGTAGTTCTATTTTTAATTTTTTTAGGAACCTCCAAACTATTTTCCATAGTGATTATACCATTTTACATTCCCACTGAAAATGTTTCTTTTTTTTTTTTTTTAATTTTATTTTGTAGACATGGGATCTCGTTATGTTGCCCGGGTTGGTATGGAACTCCTGGGCTCAAGGAATCCTCCCTCCTTATCCTCCCAGAGTGCTGAGATTACAGGTGTAAGCTACTGTGCCCGGCCCAACAATGTTTCTTAAAGATTCCAGTTTCTCTACATCTTTGCCAATGCTTTATTTTCTCTCTCTTTTTTTTTTGTCTTTGTTTTTGATAGTAGCCATCCTAATGGATGTGAGATGATCTCTATTGTGGTTTTGATTTGCATTTCTGTGATGGTAAATGATGTTGAGCATCTCTCTCTCTCTCTCTTTTTTTTTTTGGCCGGGGAGGAGGGGACAGAGTCTTGCTTCATTGTCCAGGCTGCAGTGCAGTGGCATGATCATGGTTCACTGCAGCCCCAGCCTCTGGGCTCAAGTGATCCTCCCACCTCAGCCTCTTGAGTAGCTGAGAGTATAGGTGTGCACACCACCACACATGGCTAATTTTTAGATTTTTTTTTTTTTTTTGAGATAGGGTTTCGCTCTTGTTGCCTAGTCTGGAGTGCAATGGCGTGATCTCGGCTCACTGCAATCTCTGCCTCCTGGGTTCGAGCGATTCTCCTGCCTCAGTCTCCTGGGTAGCTATGATTGATTACAGGCGCCTGCCAACACGTCCAGCTAATTTTTTGTATTTTTAGTAGAGACGGGGTTTCAACATGTTGGCCAGGCTGGTCTCGAACTCCTGACCTCAGGTGACCTGCCCGCCTTGGCCTCCCAAAGTGCTGGGATTACAAGCATGAGCCACCAAACTGGCCTTTTTCTTTTTTTTTTAAAGACAGGATCTTGCAGTGTTATCCAAGCTGGTCTCAAATTCCTGGGCTCAAGTGATCCTCCCACTTTGGCCTCCCAAACTATCCCACCTCAGCCTCCCAAAGTATTGGGATTACAGGCGTGTGCCACCATGCCCAACCTTGCCCATCCTCGTTTTTTTTTTTTTTTTTTTTTTTTTTTTTTTTTTTTTTTTTGAGACGGAGTCTCGCTCTTGTCTCCCAAGCTGGAATGCAATGGCATAGTCTCGGCTCACTGCAGCCTCTACCTCCTGGGTTCAAGCAATTCTCCTGCCTCAGCCTCCTGAGTAGCTGTGATTACAGGTGCCCGCCACCACACCCAGCTAATTTTTGTACTTTTAGTAGAGACGGGGTTTCTCCATGTTGGCCAGGCTGGTCTCGAACTTCTGACCTCAGGTGATCCACCTGCCTCAGCCTCCCAAGGTGCTGGGATTACAGGCGTGACCCACTGCACCCGGCTGAGCATCTTTTCATATGCTTGTTGATCGTTTGTATAACATTTTTAGAGAAATGTCTATTCAAGTCCTTTGTTTGTTTGTTTTTGTTTTTGTTTTTGAGACAGAGTCTCACACGGTCGCCCAGGCTGGAGTGCAATGGCGCGATCTTGGCTCACTGCAACCTCCGCCTCCCAGGTTCAAGCGATTGTCCTGCCTCAGCCTTCTGAGTAGCTGGGATTACAGGCGCCCACCACCATGCCCAGCTACTTTTTTGTATTTTTTGTAGAGATGGGGTTTCACCATGTTGGCCAGGCTGTTCTCGAACTCCTGACCTCAAGTGGTCCACCCACCTCAGCCTCCCAAAGTGCTGGGATTATAGGCGTGAGCCACCGCGCCTGGCCCCTTTGCTCATTTTTTAATCATTTATTTGATTTTTGTTGTCGAGTTGTAGAAGTTCTTCTTACGTTATGGACATTAACCCACTGTCAGATATATGATTAGCAAATATTTTCTCCTATGCCATAAGTTTCCTTTTTACTTTGTTGATTGTGTCCTTCGATGGGCATAGGTTGTGTCGTTCAATGTAGTCCCATTTGTCTGTTTTTGCTTTTGTTTCCTATGCTTTTGGTGTCATATCCAAGAAATCATTGCCAAATCCAATGTCATGAAACTTTTTGCCTATTTTTTTTCTGGGAGTTGTACAGATGTTACATTTAGGCATTTAAATCTATTTTGTTTTAATTTTACTGATTTTTAAATTTTTTTATTTTTTGTGGAGACAGGGTCTCCCTGTGTTGCTCAGGCTGATCTTGAACTCCTGGCCTCAAGTGATTCTCCCACCTCAGCCTCCCAAGTAGCTGGGATTACAGGCAGCCACTGCACCTTGCTGGGTCTTTAACCCATTTTGAGTTAATTTTTGCATATGCTGTGAGATAAGGGTCTAACTTCATTGTTTTGCATAAGGACATCCAGTTTTTTCAACATCATTTGTTGATGAGACTGTCCTTTCCCCCACTGAGTGGTCTTGGCATCCCTGTCAAAGATCATTTGACCAGGGAGAAAATCAAGGCCTTTTGAAAAACACCTACACTAAGGGGAAATGACAGCATGTTTCAATGGCCAGCTGCAGCTATGCCATCCAGGACCAGATGGGAAGTTACATCCAGGAAGGTGTACCTCTAAGGTCCCTTCTCACATCTCTAGGCTTTGCTAACTAGCTATAAAGCCCTATACTTACAAAAAGAGTGATTGCCATAGCCTGTAAGAAAGTAGATGGAAGTCAAAAGCAGATCCTTAGATTGCTGACAAAGATTGCTGGTTGAGACTCGTATTTTGACACTTAGGGTCTCCTTATTCATCTTCTATTCATCTCAGATATATGCCACCATGACTCCCACTCAGGATTGGCCTCATCTCTGCCTCTCCAGCATCATCATCTGCTGCTGATCCCATGCTCCACTGTGACACCCCAGTGACAGTGGGCTCTGTGTGCATTCTGACAGGCGAGGGTGGGCGGGAGTTAGAACCAAGTCCTCAGCTCACCTGTGCTCCTGGATCAAGCAACTTCAAAATACATTGCCCAGAGGTGATTTAAACTCAGATGTTAAAGCAGCAGTGGTTTACTCTTGCTTGAGGGTCCGCAGATGACCAGGGCAGGTCTCCTTCAGGCAGTGGCACTTGGGAGTAAGCTAGGAAGTGTGTCTTCCCGTTGTGATGGCAGAAGTACAGGAGGGTAAACGGGAGTCACAGCATCCCAGCTTGAGCCTGCATACCCTCACTCCATGCCACGTTCCGTTGGCTGAATCAAGGCACACGGCCCTGTCCAGTATCAGTTGGGTGGGAAGGTATCCATTCCCCATTCTAGAGGATCCTGCAAAGTCCAGTGGCAAAGGTTGTGGACTTATAATTGTAGTTCAGGGATGGCAGAAAGAATTGGGAGAAATGCTTCAGTCTGCCACAGCCTCTAACCTCCCTTCTAACGATCACACCCTTTAGTCTCTTTATCTGTAGAATAAGAGGACTGGGCTAGGTGATGTCTGGGGTTCCTTCTAGTCTTACCTTTCTGAAAATTTGATGGGAAACCATCTGGAAGGAGGAGGAGGAGGGATGAGATATCAAAGATCATCTGTATGCTTGGCACTGGGCTTGACACATCAAGGGATTCGGGAAATGTCCGTTGACTTAATGGCTTGGAGATCTGAGTCCAGGAGGCCAGGAATCTGGTGACTGACCCTGGTAGGGAAGGAATGGGGGATGCTTTAGCTGGGCCTCAGGTGTTCACTGGCCTTCCTGCCCCTGGGGCCACAGGCCCTGGGCACTGCTGTTGGAGTTGCAACTTTACAACTTCAGAGTTGCAGTGACAGCATCCGGGTCCTTGTCTCCTTTTTTTTTTTTTTCCCCTACCATTACTAACAGATTTGTTGCAGTAATACCCTGGGCCCTTGCTCCTGAGCCCTGGTGTGGCATGGGAACAGGGCTGATGGTGTGTTCTGGTTCTCAGACTTGGGAGCCTTGCGGGCAGACTAAATAGGAACTTTTTGCTGAGTTGTTCATGCACTGTGACAGGAAAGGCAACTTTGAATTTTTTATTTTTAGAAAATAAAATAATTTTGCTAGATACAGGCATGGAAGCAATTTTCTTCTTTTGAATCCTGCAGTTCTCCTAAGTTTAAATTTATTTTATCTGTCAGCTTACTGAGCCTTTGCCTTTTAGAGATGGGATTGGAGTGTTCTTAACCTTGAACTGATTCCTGTTGTGCCTTCTCTCCAGCCTGTACTTACCTAAGTGCCTCGCAGCCCTCTCAACATTATCCCTGGCTTCAGGCTACTGCCGTCCTCACTCCCCCGTCTTTCAGCCTTAGTTTGTGCTCGGTGGCAATGTGTCATTATGTGTGCATGTGCAGCTGTGTGGCAGGACCAGTAGCTCATGTTTTGTCTGTTACCTCCCAGAAGTCCCAGGCCACAATAAATCAGTGTTCAGTAACTGATAGCCAGCCACACACTGCACAGATGTGCCATGAATGGGAAGCTGATTAGATTTTCCAGGTCCCTGGAAAAGTTGCATGATGTGGTGGCAGAAGAATCTCTAGGTAGGAAAGGAACTTAAAAGTCACCAAGGCCAGGCACAGTGGCTCACACCTGTAATCCCAGCACTTTGGGAGGCCGAGGTGAATGGATCACTTGAGGCCAGGAGTTTGAGACCAACCTGGCCAACATGGCGAAATCCCTTCTCTACCAAAAATACAAAATAAGCCGGGTGTGGTGGCGCACCCCTGTAATCCGAGCTATTTGGAAGGCTGAGGCATGAGAATTGTTTGAACCAAAGAGGCAGAGGTTGCAGTGAGCTGAGATGGCACCACTGCACTCCATCCTAGGCAGAGCCGAGATAGCTTGAGTTCAGGAGTTCAAGACCAACCTGGATAACATAGACCCCATCTCTCAAAAACAAACTAACAACAACAACAAAAAGTGCCATCAAGCCAACCATCTCTCTGTTCATTGACTTCTTCCCATAGCATCTCAACCCCCCTTTTCACCAGCCTCTGAGCAAACCTCTCAGGTAACAGAGAGCAAACCTCTAAGACAAGCTGATTATTCCTTAAACAACTCTGAATGTTAGAAAATCCTTCTGTTGAGCTGAGATAGGTTTCCGAGCAACCTCTGTCCTCATTGGGATATTTCTCTGTCCCACACAGCTGGGGTTATCCCTTCCACATGGCTGTACTTTTCATCTTCAGAGGGGCTGTCTCAGTGTTCTTGTGTATTATCTGTTGCTGCATAACAAATCACCTTGAAATTTAGCACTGTAAGACAACAATAAGCATTATCTCACAGTTTCCATGGATCAGGGATTCACATATGGGTGATTAATTGGGGTGATCCTGAGTGGGCTCAGAATCTGTCCTGAGGGCTGCAGTCATTTGAAGGCTTGACTGGCTGGAGGCTCCACTTCCAATGTGGCTCATTCACATGCCTGGCAAAATGGTGCGGGCAATTGGCAGGAGGCCTCAGTTCCTCACCCTGTGAAGTTCTCCAAAGGGCAGCTTGAGCATCCTCACAACATGACAGCTGGCTTTTCTAAGGAAGCGTGAGCCAAGACGGAGCTAGGCAGGACCCCCAGTGTGCCTACCCTGAAATCCACGCTCAGTATGCTCTTAGTTACACGGGTGATCCCTGCTCAGTGTGG
This sequence comes from Papio anubis, assembly GCF_008728515.1. NCBI lineage: Eukaryota > Metazoa > Chordata > Mammalia > Primates > Cercopithecidae > Papio > Papio anubis. The sequence continues at coordinate 19,999,583 of NC_044991.1, read as the reverse complement.
GAGGAAAACGCCACATGTCCATGACCTTCTCTTTCCTTATCTCTCAACAGCCCTGCTTGGCTATTTTAAACAAAAAGGGAAGAAGTACTTGGTAAACTGTTTCATAAGTATAAGGGATATTTTTGAATATAAGGGTTTTGCTAGTAATGAATGCCTAACTAATGAGACCCTCCTGTTTAACTCCCGTATTCCTGTTTAACAGGAAAGCAGGACTGGATTTGCCAGAGGATGAGGAAGACATAGTTGAGGCTTCCTTGGGGAGCAGCTAGGTTGTGGAACCTTGTCATGGGAGACCCTTCTCTGCTGACGGAGTCCTTCCCTTGCTCAGTCCAAATGGTGGATGGGAGGCCCGGCATGGTGGCTCCACCTGTAATCCCAATACTGTGGGAGGCTGAGGCAGGCAGATCACTTGAGGTCAGGAGTTCAAGACTAGCTTGGCCAACATGGTGAAACCCCGTCTCTACTAAAAATACAAAAAAATTAACCTGGTGGCGGGTGCCTATAATCCCAGCTATTTGGGAGGCTGAGGCAGGATAATTGCTTGAACCTGGGAGGAAGAGGTTGCAGTGAGCTGAGATTGCACCGTTGCACTCCAACCTGGGTGACAGAGGGAGACTCCATCTCACAACAAAACAAAACAAAACAAACAAAACACACACACACACACACACACACACACACAAACAAAACCCAAAAGACAAATGGTGCATGGGAGAAAGAAGGTCACATGTCGTTGGTTGCTGGGTGCTACGGGGGCCCGGAAGAGTAGCTGCCCCATGGAGGCCAGGACCTCGTCTGTCTCTTTCACCACTCTGAGCCCAGTGCCCGGCCTGTGGCAGGCCCTCAGTGAATGCCGCGCTGACTGAGTGAAGGACGAGTGTACGGAGCAGGGGTGAAGATGGTCTTCCACGCAGACTCTGTTTGGGGAGTCTGCAACTGCCTATGGTGTGGGGTCGTTGGTTCTGCAGGCTGCTGTTGTGTTTCGACAGGAGTTTACTTGCCATTCCTGCTTCAAGTGAAGCTTGATGGGAGTCGCTTTTACATAAGACCATTTCATATATTGTTCGTGTCAGTGTCTATAATACTGGAGGCCATGAAGCGAAGAAGCAAAATTCCTGCATAAATTGTATGTCTCACCATCAGATCTGTAAACTCATATTGTAATCTGAACATTTAAATTTATAATTGGCCTTGGTGTGTTAAATTTGGAATTAAATGTTTCCTTAATTGTCTCAAATTCATGGCATTTCAATCTTTCACTTGACTTGGTGACTGGTTTTCTTTTTTAGAAACTTCTTTGCTTAGTGTAGTATTTTGGTAGGTTTTTGTGCTGTGGGACTTTTAAGCTTGTGAAAGGAAGAATCTGGGTTGCAGGAATATCCTATAGATTGTGGCTGCAGCTACCAAAATTGCGTGATGATTTAAAAAACAAATCTGTTCAAGTATCCTGAATTCTGTGGAGGAGAACCTGGATGTATAGGCCCACAGCTGTGCTTGAAATAGATCCAGCCCTGTGCCCGAGAGACCCTGCCAGCTCCCAGCTTCTTGCCTTGAGACACTTAATGTGCAGCCTCATTCCTGTGCCTGGCTCCCTGGGACTCAAGAGGTCCCCTTTGTCAACGAAGTCATTCAGTGCTGCTGTTTGTCATGGCTATACACAGGGAAGATTTAAACATACTTACAGATTTTATTTTTTATTTTGGAAATTTTCAAAATATACAAAAATGGAGATGTTGGTGTGATGAAATCCTTGGCCCCATCACCCAGTGTCAACAAGTCTCACCTTAGGGTTAATCTAGGGTCCACACTCAGTCGAATCCCACACATCCTTAACTTTCATTTATAAATGTTTTAGTATAGTGTGTATCTCTTTAGAGTTTCTTTAAAGTAATCAAAATACTACCAACATGCCTAAAAATTTAACAATAATTACTTAATATTATCAAATATCTAGTCAATACTCAAATTTCCCTACTGATTTATAATTTTGTTTATAGTTTCTAGAAATCAAGATCCTTATCTTTCTCTCTTTTCTTTCTCTTTCTTTCTTTCCTTTCTTTCTTTCCTTTCTTTTTCTTTCTTTCCTTCTTTTTCTCTCTCTTTCTTTCTTTCCTTCTTTCTCTCTTTCTCTTTCTCCTTCGTTCTCTCTTTCTTTCTTTCTTTTTCTCTCTCTCTTTCTTTCTTTCTCTCTGTCTTTTTTTTTTTTTTTTTGGACAGAGTCTCACTCTGTCACCCAGACTGGAGTGCAGTGGCATGATCGCAGTTCACGGCAGCTTTTACCTCCTGAGCTCAAGTGATCCTCCCACCTAGCCCTCCGAAGAGCTGGGACTACATGCATGTGCCACCATATCAGGATAATTCTTTTTGAATTTTAGTAAAGACAGGATCTCACTATATTGCCCAGGTTGGTTGAACTCCTGGGCTCAAGTGATCCTCCTGCCTCGACCTTCCAAAGTGTTGCTGGGATTACAGGTATGAGCCACCAATAACCACTTGCCTCAAATAACTTTCATACATTACAATTGGTTGATATTTCTTCTAAGATATTTATTTATTTATATATTTATTTATTTGTTTTTTATTTTTTGCTGGAGTGCAGTGGTGCGATCTCGACTCACTGCAACCTCCATCCCCTGGGTTGAAGCGATTCTCCTGCCTCAGCCTCCTGAGTAGCTGGGACTACAGGTGCGAACCACAAAGCCCAGCTAATTTTTGTATTTTTAGTAGAGACGGGGTTTTACCATATTGATCAGGCTGGTCTTGAACTCCTGACTTCGTGATCTACCTGCCTCAGCCTCTCAAAGTGCTGGGATTACAGGTGTGAGCCACCACACCCAGCCCTATTTATTTATGTATTTATTTTTCCTGAGACAGAGTCTCGCTCTGTTGCCCAGGCTGGAGCGCAGTGGCGTGATCTCGGCTCACTACAACCTGTGCCTCCCAGGTTCAAGCAATTCTCCTGCCTCAGCCTCCAAAGTAGCTGGGATTACTGGCAAGCGCCATGACGCCCAGCTAATTTTTGTATTTTTAGTAGAGATGGAGTTTCACCATGTTGACCAGGCTGGTCTCAAACTTCTGACCTCAAGTGATCCACCCGCCTTGGCCTCCCAAATTGCTGGGATTACAGGCATGAGCCACCGCACCTGGCCAGATTTTTATTTTAAAAAACTTTACCTATTAAGAGCAGTTTTAGGTTCACAGCAGAATTGAGCAGAAGGTACAGGATTTCCCATCTACTCTCTCCCGACGCAGGCCTATTGTCCCCCATTATCAACATCTCCACCAGAGTGGTCTGTCTGTTACAGTAGATGAACCCACATCTTTATCACCCACAGTGCATGGTTTACATTAGGGTTCACTGTTGGTGCGGTACCTTCTATGGACTTGGACAAATGTCTATTGGCGTGTATCCACCATTACAGAATCATAGAGTATTTTCACTGCCCTAAAAATCAGTCTATGCTCTGCCTATTCATCACTCCCCATCCCCTAACCCCAAGCAATCACTGATCTTTTTACTGTATCCATTAGTTTTGCCTTTTCCAGAAAATCAGGTAGTTGGAATCACACAGTATGTACAGTACGTAGTCTTTTCAGATTGGCTTTTTTCCCTTAGTAATATGCATTTAAGTTTCCACCATGTCTGGTTTTTTTTGTTTGTTTTGAAACGGAGCCTCGCTCCGTCGCTCAGGCTGGAGTGCGGTGGCGCGATCTCAGCTCATTGCAACCTCCATCTCCCAGGCTCAATTGATTCTCCTGCCTCAGCCTCCTGGGTAGCTGGGATTACAGGTGCGTGCCACCACACCTGACTAGTTTATTTTGTATTTTTAATAGAGACGGAGTTTCACCATGTTGACCAGGCTGGTCTCCAACTCCTGACCTTAGGTAATCCGCCTACCTTGGCCTCCCAAAGTGCTGGGATTACAGGCGTGAGCCACCATGCCCAGCTTCCACCATGTCTTTTTGTGGTTTGTTAGCTCATTTCTTTTTAGCACTGAATAATATTTCATTGTCTAGATGGGCTATAGTTTATCTGTTCACCCACTGAAGGACATTTTGGTTGCATGCATATTTTGGCAGTTATGAATAAAGCTGCTATAAACACCCGTTTACAGGGTTTTGTGTGGACCTAACACGTCTTGCTATGAGCAGGGCAGGGACGAGACAGTCCAGGTCCGTGTCTCATGGAACTTGTGCTTTAGCTTGTGAGCTGTGCATAATAGACAATGACCAAGTAAACCAAAATATTATTTCTGGACAGATACCCCAGTGTGCTCCATGGAAAGAGCCCTGTGCTGGTGGCAAAGAAACCAAATTATAGGCTGGGTGCAGTGGCTCAGGCCTGTAATCCCAGCACTTTGGGAGGCCGAGGTGGGCAGATCTCTTGAGGCCAGGAGTTCAGGACCAGCCTGGCCAACATGGTGAAACCCTGTCTCTACTAAAAATATAAAAATTAGCCAGGCATGGTGGCATGCACCTGTAATCCCAGCTACTATCGGGAGGCTAAAGCATGAGAATCACTTGGACCCAGGAGGTAGAGGTTGCAGTGAGCCGAGATCGCACCACTGCACTTCAGCCTGGGAGACAGAGTGAGACTCTTCAGCCCCCTCCACCAAAAAAAAAAACAAAAAAAACAAAAAAAAAACGGCCCACAAAAAACAAATTCTAGTTCTGCCCTTGGTGTTCACCAGTGCTATGGACCAGGGCATGTGATTTGTCCTTTCCTGGTCTCCTCCCCTTTCTTGGCTGTAAAATGGGGCTAATTTCCTTCAACAAGTACCTGACACATGGAATATACTTGATAATACTTGATAAATATTTGCTAAATGAATCAATGTCTGCTTTTCTGATTTATGGCCCTTGTGAGGGTCAAGGGTCAAAGAGTCTTTTTTTTTTTTTTTTTTTTCTGAGACAGAGTCTCACTTTGTCACCCTGGCTGAGTGCAGTGGTACAATTTTAGCTCACTGCAATCTCTGCCTCCCAGGTTCAAGTGATTCTCATGCCTCAGCCTCCCAAGTAGCTGGGATTACAGGTGTGCACCACCACGCCTGGCTGATTTTTGTATTTTTAGTAGAAATGGGGTTTTGCCATGTTGGCCAGGCTGATCTCAAACTCCTGGCCTCAAGTGATCCACCCACCTCAGCCTCCCAAAGTGCTGGGATTACAGGCATGAGCCCCCCGGCCAGAAGAGTCATGTTTGTGATAGGCTCCCATAGAAGGTGAAGTGCTACATAGATGAAAGTTGTATTGATAGGAATGCTGTCCTTCATAAATTACTCTCATCCTATGTTTGTGTAAAAATGTAGTGATGTCTATTTACAATAGCAAAGACTTGGAACCAACCTAAATCCCCATCAATGATAGACTGGATAAAGAAAATGTGGCACATCTACACCATAGAATACTATGCAGCCATAGAAAAGAATGAGTTCGTGTCCTTCGCAGGGACCTGGATGAAGCTGGAAGCCATCATTCTCAGCATTCCAACACAGGGACAGAAAACTAAACACCACGTTCTCACTCATAAGTGGAAGTTGAACAATGAGAACACATGGACATGGGGAGGGGAACATCACACTCTAGGATCTGTTGGAGGGTTGGGGAAAAGAGGAGGGAGAGCATTAGGACAAATATCTAATGCATGTGGGGCTTAAGACCTAGATGACGGGTTGATGGGTGCAGCAAACCACCATGGCACATGTATACCTATGTAACAAACCTGCACATTCTGCTCATGTATCCCAGAACTTAAAGTAAAATAATTAATAAATAAATAAATAAATAAATAAATAAATAAATAAATGTAGTGATGTGATGTTCAGGGATAGGAGAATGGCTTCCAGGCCTCCTTTTTAATTGTTATTTTTAAAATTACATTAGAAGTGTCCTTGTAGTAGCATTTATTTAACATTTCTCAAGGGAAACTTTAAATGGCAAAGAATCAGGCCAGTAGAAAAATGAAACGATGTCAGGTCTCAGAGTGATAGCCTCGTCTCCGAAAGTGAACACTGCATAAGTAGAGGCTTCTGTTTGATGGGCAACGACTGACATTTGTGATGTTGAGCATCGTCTCAGTGGCACCATCTGACCAGCTTGAATGGCTTTTGAGAGTATAAGTGAACCTGGGGGACAAAAATCTGTGCAGCCCAATTGGTAAGACATGGAAGGGGCTGGGAGCAGGTAGGTGGGCCTGGCTCAGTGCCCTGTGGGGCCCCAGCCTATGCGTTGGAACAGGGAGGTACCATCCCTACTTTTCCATCACGTCTTAAATGGCTATCCATGTGAGACATTGCTAAGGTAAGTCCTCAGGATATGGTAGTTAGGATGAATAAGCTGAGCTTCCTTCATTCCACCTAGGAGGCTCCTAACGGTGTCCCCTTGACCAGAGAGGTAGAAGAACTGAAAACTGCTTTTCCTACTGTCTATGTCTCTTAAACACTGCCCTTCCTGCCTTCTGTGGCCAATGCCCAAGTACACCAGCAGGTTTTTAGTCAAAAACCACAGAAAACTAAACCTGGATATTTTAAGCAAAAAAACTCATATACATGTGGAAGGGATCTGGGGTAGCTCATGGAATCTCTGGAAAGGCAGGGAAATATAGCTCTCAGAGGAGAGGCGAGAAAAGGGAGGCTGGACAGCGAGCTCCGTGGACAAAGTCATGCCACAGAACCACCTCAGAGAGGGCACTGATACCTGGGCACTCCATGTTGATGCCACCTGGGCACTGGTGCCTCTGCTGCCCCTAAGAACCAGTCATTGTTGCTGCTGTCATTGCCAGGAAATAATTCTCATTCCTGTTTTTTTTAAATATAAACTTTAACTGAAGTCTAATATGCTTAGAGAAAAGTAGGCAAATAAGTGTATAGCTCAGTGAATGTTCATAAGATGAACACCCTGAATAACCACTACCTGGATGAAGAAATAAAACGTGACCACCCTGGGCTGGGCATGGTGGCTCACACCTGTAATCCCAGCACTTTGGGAGGCTGAGGCGGGCGGATCACGAGGTCAAGAGATCGAGACCATCCTGGCCAACATGGTGAAACCCCGTCTCTACTAAAAATACAAAAATTGGCTGGGTATGATGGCGCGTGCCTGTAGTCCCAGCTACTTGGGAGGCTGAGGCAGGAGAATCACTTGAACCTGGGAGGCTGAGGTTGCCATGAGCCGAGATCACACCACTGCACTTCAGCCTGGCGACAGAGAGAGACTCTGTCTCAAAGGAAAAAAAAAAAAAAAGCCGGGCGCAGTGGCTCAAGCCTGTAATCCCAGCACTTTGGGAGGCCGACCCGGGCGGATCATGAGGTCAGGAGTTCAAGACCAGCCTGGCCAACATGGTGAAACACCATCTGTAAAAAAAAAAAATACAAAAAGTAGCTGGGCACAGTAGTGCATGGCTGTTTTTGCTCAACATTATATTTGTGAGATTTTTTTCCAGGTTTTTTTGTTTGTTCATTTTTTGTTTTTGTAGAGACAGATTCTTGCTGTGTCACCTAGGCTACAGTACAGTGGTACGATCATAGATCACTGTAGCCTCAAACTCCTGGGCTCAAAGGATCCTTCTGCCTTAGACTCCCAAGTAGCGGGGTCTACAGGCACATGTCAACATGCCTGGCTTTTTCTTATTTTTATAGAGACAGGTCTCGCTTTGTTATCCAGGCTGGTCTCGAACTTCTGGCTTCAAGCAATCCTCCGGCCTTGGTCTCCCAAAGTGCTGGGATTATAGGTGTGAGCCACTGCACCTGGCCTTTTCCAGGTTCTTATATGTAACTGACTCATTTGTTCTCATTGCTGTATTATATTCCACCGTTTGAATGAACCACAAAATGGATAAACTACCATTTATCTGTCCATTCTAGTGTCTATGGACCTGCAAGTTGTTTTCAGATTTTGGCTTTTAGGAATAATGTTGTGAACATTTTGGTACCTGCCCTCTGGTAAGCATATGTGCACATTTCTAATGCTGAAATCCACAGGAGTAAAGTTGCTTAATCGTGGGACACATATACATTCACTGATAACTGACGAGATTAAGTGCTTTTTCATATGTTTATCAGCCATTTGGGTATCTTCCTTTGTGAAGTGCCTACTGAAGTTTTTTACTCATTTTAAGTTGGTTCATTTACTAGCATAAAGGTTCCCCCAAAAATTAAAAATAGAGCTACCATATGATCTAGGAATTCCACTTTTGGATATTTATCCAAAAGAATTGAAATTAGGATCTCAAAGATATTAGCACTGTCATGTTCATTGCAGCATTATTCACAGTACCCACCTAAATGTCCATCAATGGATGGATGGATCTAAAATTATTGGCCGGGCACGGTGGCTCATGCCTGTAAACCCAGCACTTTGGGAGGCCAAGGTGGGAGGATCACCTGGGGTCAGGAGTTTGAGACCAGCCTGGCCATCATAATGAAACCCCGTCCCTACTAAAAATACAAACGTTAGCTGGGCATCTGTAATCCCAGCTACTCGGGACGCTGAGGCAGGAGAATTGCTTGAACCCAGGAGGCGGAGATTGCTGTGAGCCAAGATCGTGCCACTGCACTCCAGCCTGGGTGATAGAGAGAGACTCCATCTCAAAAAAAAAAAAAAAAAAAAGTACACACACACACAACAGAACGGTAGCCTTAAAAAGGTAGGAAATCGGCCAGTCATGGTGGCTCATGCCTGTAATCCCAGCACTTTGAGAGGCTGAGACAGGCGGATCACGAGGTCAGGAGTTCGAGACCAGCCTGGCAAACATAGTGAAACCCTGTCTCTACTAAAAATACAAAAATTAGCCAGGCTCTGTGGACTTCAGCTCTTGTGGACTTCAACACCTTAATTATGGGCTTCTAGGCTCCAGAAGTATGAGATAATAAATTTCTGGGTTTTTTGTTTTTTGGGGTTTTTTTGAGATGGAGTCTCCCTCTGTCACCCAGGCTGGAGTGCAGTGGCACAATCTCGCTCGGCTCACTACAACCTCTGCCTCCCAGGTTCAAGCAATTCTCATATCTTAGCCTTCCAAGTAGCTGGGACTACAGCCGTGTGCCACCATGCCTGACTAATTTTTGGATTTCACCATGTTTCCCAGGCTAGTCTCAAACTCCTGACCTCAAGTGATTTGCCCACCTCGGCCTCCTGAAGTCCTGGGATTACAGGCGCGAGCCACCACACCCAGCCTCCAGTTTGCTTTTAAAGCCAGTTTTTACAAAGTATAAAAGTATAACATACATGCAGAAAAACTAGTCAGTTACAAGGATGTAGCTAGTGAATTTTCATGGAGTGAGCACCTCCCTTATTTTGAATTTATTTCCCTCCACTTATTGTTAACAAACAGTGGCTTGTCATTTATAGGCCTGTGTCCTTCCCAAGCTAGACCACCGAGGCCAGAAAGCTGTGTCTTTATTTTTGTATCTACTCCCTCCCCAGTTTCTAGCACAGTTCCTTTATATAGTAGCCCACAGGAAGTGCTTGCTGAATTAGAATGCAGAAGGTTGGATGGGAATTTCACAGTGGATCAGGGTCACCTTGAGCTTGTGTTGAATGGAAGTTCCACATAAGGCTAAGTGCTTTGCTCCAGAGTGGTAGCTTTTGGTCTTTGTGTGCATCTGGATTCAGATTTGCTGCCCTGTCTGTATATATGTGTTTGTGTGTGTGTGTGTGTATGTGTGTGTGTGTGTGTGTATGTATATATATATATATATATATATTTTTTTTTTTCCCATGGACATTTTTGGGGAAGGTCTTCTGGAAAACATAGCCCAAGGCAGGGATTAAAGAGTTGACGCTGGCTGGGCACGGTGCCTCATGCCTGTAATCCCAGCACTTTGGGAGGCTGAGGCGGGCTGATCATGAGGTCAAGAGATTGAGACTTTCCTGGCTAATACAGTGAAACCCTGTCTCTACTAAATATACAAAAAATTAGCTGGGCGTTGTGGCATGCGCCTATAGTCCCAGCTACTCGGGAGGCTGAGGCAGGAGAATCGCTTGAACCCAGGAGGTGGAGGTTGCAGTGAGCCGAGATCACATCACTGCACTTCAGCCTGGGCGACAGAGTGAGACTCTGTCTTAAATAAATAAATAAATAAATAAATAAATAAGTAAATAAATGAATGAATGAAAAATAAAGAGCTGACACTTTGGGAGGTGCAATCCCAGGGCTGTGAACCAGCCACAGCAAGTGGCAGAGGAGAGATCAAAGTGATCACCCAACGCATTCCCTTGCTGGATGACACTTCACAGCGAGCTACAGAGAGACACGGCGGGTCGCTCAGCAAGCATGCTTGCCTGGCACATGGACTTTTCCAGAACATATGCAAGAAGAAAATACACCTCAGAGCCATCCACGGAGGGAAGAGTGGAGGGAGATTTATCTGACCTGTTCCTTTTCATCTCCTATTTTCCACTGTGGCATTTCATGCAAGCCCAGAAGTGGAGGGACGGCATGACCTGGATGAGGCATCACCGAGAGAGACAAAGAAGGAGGTGGTCGAGGGAATCTGAGAAGGCGCACAAGGTTTGTGTCCAATACAGTCCACACCTTGCGCTACTCAGGTCTGCTCGTGCCCTCCCATGATATCAGCTCTCCTGCTTCGATGTGGGAATCTCCATTTTCCTTGGAGAACAAAAACATCCTCATCCCTTCCCTGAGCAGGATGGTACAAGTCCCATCAGTGACATAAGCCATTTCCTGGTGCTGGCCCATTGGGGTTACCAGGAAGGATAAAGCAAGAAGGTGGTGAAACAAGGTCATCTGCTGCTGCTGTGGCCAGTGCTGATGCGGTCATTGTTACTCATCGTTTCTCTCCTGCACTACGCACCCTAGACCCTCTCCACTCTCCGCCAGCACTCGGGCTGGTCGGCGATGTTTGCATTGAGGGGTCTGCGTATGTTGTTGGCCTTGCCCATTATCAGCCGTCACCAAACGTGGAATTATTAAGAGATACCGGGGCTGGGTGCAGTGGCTCATGCTTGTAATCCCAGCACTTTGGGAGGCCAAGGTGGGCGGATCACCTGAGGTCAGGGGTTCGAGACCAGCCTCACTAATATGGTGAAACCCCATCTCTACTAAAAATACAAAAATTAGCCGGGTTTGGTGGCAGGCACCTGTAATCCCAGCTACTCGGGAGGCTGAGACAGGAGAATCACTCGAACCCAGGAGGCGGAGGTTGCAGGAAGCCGAGATCCTGCCATTGCACTCCAGCCTGGGCAACAAGAGTAAAACTCCCTCTCAAAAAATAAAAAACAAAGTAAGAGATACCCCAAGAAGTCCTCTGGGTTTTATTCCAGACATTCTCCTCCCATTCCCAAATGGGCCACTCACCTAATTCCTCATAGCAATTAGGATCAGTGACCCCTGGCAGTAGAGTCACTCCCCTCTTTGTTGGTCACTGGCATGAGGAGCCATAGGTGGCCAAGTGGTTGTGGCAGTGTCCAGGTCAGTGGAATCCTTGTTTCACATTCCTCCCTTACCCCAGGACTAGATCCTCTAATGCAGCTGATCCCAAGTGTGTGAGGATGGGAAGCACACACCTTGCAAAGGGCAACCATGCATGATGGTGAGCAGGGCCACTCTTGGACCTGTCTGCTGTAGCTGTGGGGGACATGGTACCAGATATCAGTTGTCAGCTTAAGGCATCCTGGAGGACAGAGGCCCAAACCTGAGGGGCATTTCTCCATTCGTGCCCCTGCTAAGCCAGTAGGGCATTCCATTGTTTTGTCAGGCTCGCTGCCCACTAGTGCAGCTGGAATCATAAATTCACTGATTCCAGTGAATTTATGAGGAGTCATTGGCACAGCTGCTAGGCTGAAATGGGCCACTTTGTATAAGGCTGTGTTGAATGGAAGTCCAGGCCAGCACATGAGGCATTCAGTACTTTGGACCATGGTGCTTCTGGAGGCACTACAGGCAGGAGAGGCAACTCCATTACCAAAAAGGGCTTCCGTTTCATGAAGGATAAATTGTGTATCCCTCCAAGGTGGAAGGGGTCTGATATAGTTAGTGGCTGTCTGGCTCTTCCCAAGGATGGGCCATCTCAAGGAGGGTTCCATGTTGGTCTCTACTGCTGGTAGATTGGGCACTCAGTGGAGTCGCAAGATGAGCCTTGGTGCTGGGGAGGCAAAAGAGGAAGAAAAGCAAGGGGAGGATACAAACTAACATGAGGCTTCAAGGCCTGGCCGCCGCTTTGCAGCAAACTGCAAGGCTCACAGAGGCCACTCATGTTCTCTGGGCTTATGGACTTCTCTGGAAGGTTTGCAAGGATACCTCAGAGAGATCTGCAGGGAAGAGCATTTCCTGGCCTGGTTCCCATCCACTTCCCATTTCCCACTGCTCATTGTTTAACCTGTGAGTCACTAACCCTTCCATACTGTGGGCTGCAAAAATCCAGCTTCTTGGTGACCACTCAGGAAGCCAGATTGCATACTCTGAAATGCAGTACTCCCCAGCCCAAAAATGCAGGGGCGACTTGGCTTAAATGGAGGAGGGAGAGAGGGGACGGAGGAGGTGCGCCATTCTGAGTTGGTGCACAAGGTTTGTGTCCAATACGGCTGTGTTAGTCGCTAACCACAGATGGTCTCCGTGGCCTAAAAAGTGATACATTAACTATTACAGGCTTCCAAGTTTGGATAGCTGGAATCCTTGACAGAGGTGAGAGTGTGACTGGGGTCATTGCGAGTATTATTAATCGGTGTAGTTAACTTAGTGGGATGTTGGTTGTGGTAAATTCTCTTGCAGTTAAATTGTACTGCAGATGTTTATCATTTTGTTTATATTTATTCTAAATACATTGGATATCAAAGTAATGCCTCAAAACATGTCTCCTTAAAAATGGCAGAAGATACATTATCATGTTTTTTTTTTTTTTTTTTTTTTTTTTAGGAGGCGGAGTCTAGCTCCATCACCCAGGCTAGAGTGCAGTGGTGCAATCTCTGCTCACTGCAACTATCACCTCCTGGGTTTAAGCAATTCTCCTGCCTCAGCCTCCTGAGTAGCTAGGATTACAGACATGCACCACCATGCCTGATTAATTTTTGTATTTTTAGTGGAGACAGGATTTCACCATGTTGGCCGGGCTGGTCTCAAACTCCTGGCCTCAAGTGATCTGCCCACCTCAGTGCTGGGATTGCAGGAGTGAGCCATCATGCCTGGCCACATTATCATGTATTTTGGATATGAGAGCTGTTAAAACTGGGAGGCCCTAGGACATGGCCTGGTAATAAGGCCACTGGAGCTGCTCAGGGCTCAGTGAGAGCAAATGGTTCTGGAATGTTGCACACCTCCATAGGCTCTTGGGAGAGAGGAGTTACCACTATAGCTTGCAGGGCCCAGATCCATAATGTACTGTGAGCAGGGCTTTAACTTTGCCACCATCTGGACTATTGGACTTCCCTGGAAGGTTAACCTTCATAGAGAGGGTTACCTCAGCTAGGACTCACAATGGGAGAAACAAAATCATTTATTTACAACATGAGCAGGTGCACTACTCCCAAACAACAATCTGAATTTTAGGATACGTCCCTAAATTTTAGACGTTTTCAGTACTGAGTTTGAAGCCATTGAAAAATTTTTAAAACTGAATAAAAAGGATAAAAATAATACCTTGGCTACAGGTTAAAAATGGATTGAACATAAAATACCTAAATGAAAGAGAAGAGCAGAGCTAAATTCTAAGACTAGCAAATGTATCAGATCTTGATAATTTTAAGGGTTGTTAGCCCCCACATTTATATATTTCACTATATAATTCTTTCCAAATAATGTAGAAAGATAAAACTGAAAAAGTAAGAGGCTGGGTGTGGTGGCTCATACCTGTAATCCTAGCACTTTGGAAGGCCAAGGTGGGAGGATAACTTGAGCTCCGGAGTTCGAGAACAGCCTAGGCAACATACTGAGACCTTGTCTCTACCAAAAAAAAAAAAAAATTAGCTGGGCATGGTGGCACATGCCTATGGTCTCTGTTACCTGGGAGGCTGAGACAGGAAGATTGAGTGCAGGAATTCAAGGCAGCAGTGAGCTATGATTGTACCATTCCACTCGAACCTGGGCAACAGAGTGAGACTCTATTTCAAAAACAAATTAATATAAAACCCTTAATAAAAGGTAACCCTAACTAGAATGAGTAAAGGATCAATTTAGATTTGGATGCTGCGTGACTAGAAAAACTAATCTGCTATATTTTCATTTTCTGAAGTGCTCATGTTACTTATTCGTATCTACCTGCTCTTGTTTCATTTTTATCAACTTCTATTTCATTAAATTGTTTCTTCTTCTCTTCTCTCTCTCTTTTTTTTTTTTTTTTTTTTCTTTTTGAGACAGGGTCTTAACTCTGTCACCCAGGCTGGAATGCCTGGCTAATTTTTGTGGTATTTGTAAAGACAGGGTTTCACCATGTTGCCCAGACTGGTCTTGAGCTCCTGGCCTCAAGTGATCTCCCACTTCAGCCTCCCAAAATGCTGGGATTACAGGCATGAGCCACTGCGCCCCAGCCTATTCCTCCTTTTACTGATGCTATTCCTTTATCTTTGAGAATCCTAAACCTATTTATATTAAATACTTTTCATATTATTATGGCTGAAGTGATTCTTCTTCTTCTTCTTTCTTTTTTTTTGAGATGGAGTGTCACTCTGTCGCCCAGGCTGGAGTGCAGTGGCGCAATCTTGGCTCACTGCAAGCTCCACCTCCCAGATTCACACCATTCTCCTGCCTCAGCCTCCCAAGTAGCTGGGACTACAGGTGCCCGCCACCACGCCCGGCTAATTTTTTTGTGTTTTTAGTAGAGACGGGGTTTCACCATGTTAGCCAGGATGGTCTCAATCTCCTGACCTCGCGATCTGCCTGCCTCGGCCTCCCAAAGTACTGGGATTACAGGTGTGAGCCACCGCGCCCGGCCTTCCTTTTTTTTTTTCTTTTAGAGACGGAGTCTCATCTCACTCTGTTGACTAGGCTGGAGTGCAGTGGTGTGATCTCGGTTCACTGCAACCTCCACCTCCCAAGTTCAAGCAATTCTTGTGCCTCAACCTCCCAAGTAGCTGGGACTACAGGTGTGCACCACCATGCCCAGCTAATTTTTGGTATTTTAAAATTATTATTTATTTATTTTGAGACAAAGTCTCACTCTGTCACCCAGACTGGAGTGCGGTGGCACGATCTCAGCTCACTGCAACCTCCGCCTCCCAGGTTCAAGTGATTTTCATGCCTCAACCTCCCGAGTAGCTGGAATTACAGGTTCACACCACCATGCCCAGCTACTTTTTGTATTTTTAGTGGAGACGGGGTTTCACCATGTTGTCCAGGCTGGTCTCGAACTCCTGACCTCAAGAGATCCCCCTGCCTTGGCCTTCCAAAGTGCTGGAATTACAGGCGTGAGCCACCATCCCTGGCCTGAAGTGATTCATCTTCTAAGCATTGACTTCGTTGGCTTCTTTATTAGCATTGGTTTTCTTCACAGGTTTTGAATTTTGGTTTTCAGACTCATCTCGACTGGAAGGTCTTCCCTCCCTCCCTTCCTCAGCCTCACCTACTCTTCTTTGTCTAGTGATTTTTTTAAATGCCTTTACTTAGTCTCCTGGGAGTCCCGTCTAGAACCAGATCCTATGATGGGGGCTTGGGGCTTCTGCCCTTGAGTGACATTGGGAATATCTCCAATCCAGTCCCTGACCCTGGAGGCAGATGAGTTCAGGTTCTGGCTACAAGACTTTGCTATCAGCTGTGACCCTGGGAAGATGATAGCAGCATTAAATTGTTAAAATTTTGAAATAACTTAGATTTACAGAAAAGTTAGAAAAATAGTGCAGACAATTCCTGTATACTCTTCGCTTAGCTCCCCTTAGTGTTAACATCTTACTTCACCAAAGTACAAGTCTCAAAACTAGGAAACTAACATCATTATAATACTATTAACTAAACTCCAAACATTATTCAAATTTCACTGGTCTTTTTTTTCTATTTTATAATCCAATCCAAGATTCTGTATTGCATTTAGTGATTTTTCTGTGTCCACAATTTAATCTACTTTTGTTAAGGAATATCTGTCCCCTCTCCCCCATTTATTTAGTTGATGGGTTATAATTAGTATGATCACTGCTGGGTAACTTCCAGTCCAGCCCTGATTTCATGCAGTGGCCTGGCTGCCATCTCCCACTCTGCACAAGTCACTTTGATTCTCCAGTTTTCCACAGGAACTTCTGGAACTCCTTTTTTTTTTGAGAAGGAGTCTTGCTCTGTTGCCCAGGCTAGAGTGCAATGGTGCAATCCCGGCTCACTGCACCCTCCGTCTCCCAGATTCAAGCGATTCTCCTCTGAGTGGCTGGGATTACAGGCATGCATCACCACATCCAGCTAATTTTTCTATTATTAGTAGAGATGGGATTTCACCATGTTGGCCAGGCTGGTCTCAAACTTCTGACTTCAGGTGATCCTGCGGCCTTGGCCTCCCAAAGTGCTGGGATTACAGGCATGAGCCTCTGCGCCCGGCCTTTTTTTTTTTTTAAAGACAGGGTCTCACTCTGTCACCCAGGCTGGAATGCAGTGGCATGATTATGGCTCACTGCAGCCTCTACTTCCTGGGCCCAAGCAATCCTCTCACTTCAGCTCCTGAGTAGCTGGGATTACAGGTGCACACCACCTCACCTGGCTAATTTTTTTTTTTTTTAAATGTTTTTTTTGTAGAAATGGGGTCTTCCTATGTTGCCCATGCTGGTCTTGAACTCCTGGCCTCAAGTGATCCTCCCACCTTGGCCTCCTAAATTGCTGAGATTACAGGTGTGAGCCACCATGCCCAACCTAACTTCAAGAACTCTTGACCATCTCTGTTTCTTTCCTGATTTTAGGCCCACAATGCTCACTGTCCTAATTTTAGGATGAGAGTCTAAATCTTTTTTTTTTTTTTTTTTTGAGATGGAGTCTCGCTCTGTTGCCCAGGCTGGAGTGCAGTGGCACGATCTCGGCTCACCACAACCTCCGCCTCCAGGGTTCAAACGATTCTCCTGCCTCAGCCTCCTGAATAACTGGGACTACAGGCATGCACAACCATGCCCAGCTAATTTTTGTATTTTTAGTAGAGACAGGGTTTCACTATGTTAGCCAGGCTAGTCTCAAACTCCTGACCTCGTGATCTCTCCACCTCGGCCTCCCAAAGTGCTGGGATTACAGGCGTGAGCCACCGTGCATGGCTGAGACTCTAAAACAACGTAGCCTACAAGGTACTGAATTGAGTCCCTGACTTATTGTCTTTTCCTTTTTTTTTTTTTTAGAAATATGCTTACCCACCTGCCTGATTTTCTTGCTTCATTTTTCCCTCATCTGCTCTCTTGTTCTCGGCACTCTGGCCAAAGGACCTTTCTTTCTATTCCTTGGAAGCTGAGAACTGCTGCTTGTCTCGTGGGCTTTGCCCCTGCTGCTCTCTCTCTCCAGAACACTGCCCATCCGCCTCTTATTTCTTTTTTTTTTTTTTTTTTTTTTTTTTTTTTGAGACGGAGTCTCGCTCTGTCGCCCAGGCTAGAGTGCAGTGGCCGGATCTCAGCTCACTGCAAGCTCCGCCTCCCGGGTTCACGCCATTCTCCTGCCTCAGCCTCCCGAATAGCTGGGACTACAGGCGCCCGCCACCTCGCCCGGCTACTTTTTTTTGTATTTTTTAGTAGAGACGGGGTTTCACCGTGTTAGCCAGGATGGTCTCGATCTCCTGACCTCGTGATCCACCCGTCTCGGCCTCCCAAAGTGCTGGGATTACAGGCTTGAGCCACCGCGCCCGGCCCCGCCTCTTATTTCTGAGCTAAGCCATAATGTCATTTTTGGTGAGTCACTACACTAACACCTGAACAATTTCTAGCCTAAAATGTCCTTAAATCTGAAAATGTCAGGCTTCCAACAGGCATGCCCAGCTTCGCCCGTTTTCTAAATTAGAGTGACTTTCCTTCGAGCAAAACATACCAGCAGCTAAGAGTTGGGCTTTCCTTCAGCTACGTGTCATCTTCTCTAAGGAATGTGCCCAAAGCACAAGGGAATCGGAAGAGACAATTGCTGTTCAAAAAAAGACAAATGTCTTTTTTTTTTTTTCCTTTAAGACGAAGTTTCGCTCTTGTCGCCCAGGCTGGAGCGCAATGGTGCCATCTTGGCTCCTTGCAAGCTCCGCCTCCCAGGTTCAAGCGATTCTCCTGCCTCAGCCTCCCGAGTAGCTGGGACTACAGGCACCCACCACCATACCCGGCTAATTTTTGTATTTTTCAGCAGAGATGGGGTTTCACCATGTTGGCCAGGCTGGTCACAATCTCCTGACTGCAAGTGATCCACCCGCCTCCTCCTCCCAAAGTGCTGGGATTACAGGAGTGAGCCACTGCGCCCAGCTGACAAATGTCTGATTGAGTGTCGAGTCATTTGACTTTAGAACTGATAGAAGAATAAAAAAAATGACAGATGATGAGCTGCCAGGGAAAATAAATTCGCATTAAAAGGTAGCAGAAAATTACCAAATGAGCTCCTACCACTGGACGTATTAAATGCTGGCCAATCACTCTTCCTTTTCTAATGCCCTACATGGGAAAAGATTTATTATGTCATAGGGGTTCTGAATTTCCTTCAAGTGTCTAAGGAGTGAGTTAGGTCCAGTCATGATAGTTGGATCTCCATTTTCTGACATTAATTGTAACTGGAAATGGCATACACTTTAGTCACCTACCCTGTCCTTATTTTGATACCATTAACTCCATCATCTTATAACTAGCAGAGGGCCCAGTCCCTTGTCATGAGGTTGTACTGTGTTTGCCCAACCAGTGCCTTCAACTAATCCATGTAGAGCCAGGAAATGGGGCATCCTTGCTCTGTAGATCTCATGATAGAACAAAAGGACAGCATCGGGGAGACAGTGGTCCCAGATGCCTCCCAGCAGGAGATGCCTCTCCATCTGCCCCCTCAGGCTCTGGGCCTCCAATTTCAGTTTTAGTGGCAGGATCCCAACCTGCTCCAACTCCGTAGTTCTCTTTTTTTGTTTTGTTTTGAGATGGAGTCTCGCTCGGTCACCCAGGCTGGAGTGCAGTGGCACCATTTTGGCTCACTGCAATCTCCACCTCCCGGGTTCGAGTGATTCTCCTGCCCCAGCCTCCCAAGTAGCTGGGACTACAGGTGCATGCTACCACGCCCAGCTAATTTTTGTAATTTTGTAACTGCCCAGGGGGTTCACCTTGCCCACTGCCTAGACAGAGCCGATTCATCAAGAAAGGGGAATTGCAATAGAGAAAGAGTAATTCACACAGAGCCTGCTGTGCGCGAGACAGGAGTTTTATTATTATTCAAGTCTGTCTCCCTGAGCATTGGGGAGCAAAGTTTTTGTTCTGTTTTGTTTGTTTTTGAGAAAGAGTTCCACTCTGTAGCCCAGGCTGGAGTGCAGTGGTGCGATCTCAGCTCACTGCAACCTCTGCCTCCCCCGTCCTGGTTTAAGCAGTTCTCCTGCTTCAGCCTCCCAAGTAGCTGGGATTACAGGCAAGCGCCACCATGCCCAGCTAATTTTTGTATTTTTAGTAGAGATGGGATTTCACCACGTTGGCCAGGCTGGTCTCAACCTCAGGTGATCCAACCATCTCGGCCTCCCAAAGTGTTGGGATTACAGGTGGAGCCACTGCGCCCAACAGAGGGGAGCAGAGTTTTTAAGGATAACTTGGTGGGTGGTGGGGGAACCAGTGAACCAGGAGTACTGATTGGTCAGGAATGAAATTATAGTTAGTCAAAGCTGTCTTCTTGTACTGAGTCAGTTCCTAGGTGGGGGCCACAAGATCAGACGAGTCAGTTTATCTGTGGGTGGTGCCAGCTGATCCATCAAGTGCAGGGTTTGCAAAATATCTCAAGCACTGCTCTTAGGAGCAGTTTAGGGAGGGTCAGAATCTTATAGCCTCCAAATGTATGACTCCTAAGCAATAATTTCTAATCCTGTGGCTAATGTTACTCTAGTCCCCAGGCGAGAAGGAGGTCTGCTTTGGGAAAGGGCTGTTCTCATCTTTGTTTAAACTGTAAACTACAAGCTAGGCGTGGTGGCTCATGCCTGTAATCACAGCAAATTTGGGAGGCCAAGGCGGGCGGATCACCTGAGGTTGGGAGTTCAAGACCAGCCTGACCAACATGGAGAAACCCTGTCTCTACTAAAAATACAAAAAATTAGCCAGGCGTGGTGGCGCATGCCTGTAATCCCTGCTACTCGGGAGGCTGAGGCAGGAGAATCACTAGAACCCAGGAGGCGGAGGTTGCGGTGAGCCAGGATCACGCCACTGCACTCCAGCCTGGACAACAAGAGTGAAACTCCATCGCAAAAAAAAAAAAAAAAAAAAAAACCAAAACAAAACAAAACAAAAAACTATAAACTACAAACTAAGTTTATCTCAAAGTTAGTTAGTTCAGCCTATGCCCAGGAATGAACAAAGACAGCTTGGAGATTAGAAGCAAGATAGAGTTGGTTAAGTTAGATCTCTTTCACTGTGTCAGTCATAATTTTGCAAAGGCAGTTTCATTTTTAGTAGAAACGGGGTTTCACCTTGTTGGCTCCTGACCTCAAGTGATCCACCCTCCTCGGTCTCCCAAAGTGCTGGGATTACAGGTGTGAGCCACCGCGCCTGGCCCCAACTCCGTGGTTCTAAGACTTAATGAAAAGAGTTTAGCACAGAGACCGAAGGCTGATCTGTCTTGAGAGACCCTGGGCAGTCACTCTGCCATTTCCTGGTGTCTGCAAGGCTTTAGACTACACCAGACACTCCCTGCACACGTGGCACTGATGCAGGCCCCCGTCCCTCTGCCACTCCCCACAGAGAGCAGTTGTGGTCTTAAAGTCCCCTTTACCCAAGCCATGACCAGGCAGTTCCAACAGGCATTATCTCCCAACTTTGACTCCAGGGCTTCTCCCAGCTCTGAGGGTCTGAGATTCTGAAGATTTGCCTGGAGGGTTTCTTTAGTCTGGAGCCATTGAGACTAGGAGCCTCACCCCGTTCCTTCTCTTACATCCTACAGAAATCAGGGTGAAATGGCCCACACGTGCCGTGGAACCATCAACCTGTCCACCGCGCACATTGACACAGAGGACTCTTGTGGTATCTTGCTGACCAGTGGGGCCAGGAGCTACCACCTCAAGGCCGGCTCAGAGGTGGACCGGCAGCAGTGGATCACCGCCCTGGAGCTGGCCAAGGCCAAGGCTGTCCGCGTGATGAACACTCATTCAGGTAGTGAGCGCTTGGGACAGCGGGTGTGTATATGGTGGTGTCATGAGTGGAGGAAGTGGGAATTGCAAGCAGCTGGTGGCCAGTGGTGGCCAGGAGACCCAGGCCAGCCCGGATCAATCTGGAAGGTCAAGGTGTATGCATGTTCTGTGTATCGTCAGCAGTAAGAGGCTCAGCCATTCTGTCTGGCCAGCAGTTCTTGGCATGGAAATGTTTTTGATGGGCAGGAACTGTGTGTGCCTTTCTTTGCGCTAGTCAGGACTTCAGCAGACCCTTCAGATGCTGCAGGGGTCAGGTCCAGAAGCAGCTGTCAGTGTGTGCCTCAAGCCAGCCTTTTCCCTAGGTTCCCCCATAGTGGAGAGTGAAACCATTTAGCCAAAGCTGCTGCCTTGTCCTGAGCAAGACATTTTATTTTTTACTTTAATAAATTTATTTTATTTTTTGAGACAGAGTCTCACTCTGTCACCCAGGCTGGCGTACGGTGGTGTGATCTCGGCTCACTGCAACCTCTGCCTTCCATGTTCAAGCAATTATCCTGCCTTAGCCTTCCAAGTAGCGGGGATTATAGGCGCACGCCACCATGCCCAGCTAATTTTTGTATTTTTAATACAGACAGGGTTTCATCATGTTGGCCAAATTCCTGACCTCAGGTGATATGCCCACTTCGGCCTCACAAAGTACTGGGATTACAGGTGTGAGCCACCACGCCTGGCCAATAAATTTATTTTTTAAATATGTAATGTTTGGCCGGGCGTGGTGGCACATGCCTGTAATCCCAGCATTTTGGGAGGCTGAGGCAGGTGGATCATGAGGTCAGGAGTTTGAGACCAGCCTAGCCAACATGGTGAAACCCCGAAGATACAAAAAGTTAGCTGGGCGTGGTGGCGTGTGCCTGTAATACCAGCTACTCAGGAGGCTGAGGCAGGAGAATTGCTTGAACTCAGGAGGCGGAGGTTGCAGTGAGCTGAGATTGCACCAGGGCAAGACACCGTCTCAAAAAAAAAAATGTTTTAACATGACTCATAAACCAACAGCTTCGAAAGCCTGTGCAGTGAGGTCTGTCTTTGACTCCTGGTTCCCAGTCACCCACCCCGTTCTCCTACCCAGAGGCAACCAGAGATACGTGTATCTTTACGTATATATTCAAATAGGTACTTATTTCAGAATAACTGCATTCACCACCTTATTTTCCATTTAGCAATATGTCTTGGAAAATTTCCCTGTCAATATGTAAAAAGCTTCCTCTTTGTTCTTATGACAATGTAGTATTTCATTGTATGGGTGGACCATAGTTTATTTAACCTATAGCTTGTTGATGAGCATTTGGGTTGTTTTCCTTATTTTGTTATGACATACTGTGCTGCCGTGAGTAACCTTTGCAAGTACTTCATTTCATGCACATATGAGTATAAATGAAATTTATGTTCCAGGAAGCCGGCTTGCTAGGTCAATGGGCGTGTACATTTGTAATTGTGCAAGGTATTGGCAAACTGCCTTCCACAGGGGTTGTGCCATGGAATGTTAACAGGAGTGTGTGAGGACACACACCTCGCACAGCCCTGCCTGGCCAGAGCTACAGTAAATGTTTCGGATGTTGAAAAAAATGTGTCTACACACGCAGCTGTGATCGTTCTGAAGTCATTAGCGGAATGGTATATTCCACAGACCTATGTGTTTGTCTGGGGAGGCAGAGCTCCAGGTGAGAAGGGGGCACAGCCCCTGCTCTCCCGGACTATCTTGGAGACTGGGTGGGGAGATGGTGAGTCCTGTGGAAGGAGCTCGGCATTCAGCAGGATGAGAGGGGCTAGTGATGTTGGGCTTTACGCCCCATCCCTGTCTCCCACGTTGGGGTCTGTCCCCCAGCTCTAGGGTCTCAGTGAGTATTAAAGGGCACTGAAAACCAATCTGGCTTTCTCTTTTGTCTCACTCATTTGGAGCATGGGCCACCTGCTTGGTGACTGTTCTCCCTGAGGTCAGCACTCATGTAGCTCTTGTGCGTCAGTAATGATGCTGAGTTTGACAGGAGGTCCCCCAGGTACCACTCCGTTACCGAGTGAAGGAGGCAGGTGAGACCATCTCAGACATGGGCTGTGTTGGGACCCCCAGAAGGACCCGTGGTCTCAGTTTGTGTGCCTGTGGGAGGCCACTGTGGCAAAAGCTGTGGCTGGTGGCACAGCTGGGCTCAGGGCACTCGTACTGGCCAAGTGAGGATGCCCACTAGAGATCTAGCTTCCTCTTCTTGGTTTTGCTTTTCTAAGTATAAATAAATAAATAAATAAATGATAAATTGCCTTATTTTTTAGGAACTTCTTGAAAATAACGCAGCAGGTGGCAGTCATGGGATTAGCCATCCTGGAACAGTTTTCCTACGACAGCCAATGCGAGGGGTTTTTGCAATTGGTGGGGTCGGGGGGTGAGAGCAGGGAGCAGGGAAGTGCTTGTTAACTCAGCTGGCAGTGCTAGAGACTGCTAGCCCAGACTTCATCTAAAGGAGAAGGGACCCCTGAGGGAGTAACCTTAGCCTCAGCTTCCCTCATTGTATGAGATGCAGCACATGTGCCAAGAGCGCAGCCTTCTGGGCAAGGCCACAGGACAGAAACAAACATCCAGGTACCACTCAAGGTAGGATTCCTCTCTTGTTGGCTTTTTGAAGCACGAATGAACCATGTTTGTGAAGGAAAAGCCTTCAGACGGCTACTCTGTGTTTGTAGAAAGATTGGGACCACCTGGTTATGTTTTGGAAAATAGCCCTTTTGTTGGCTTTCTGTTAAAGGCAAGGTCCTCCTCTCTGAGCTCTCAGGCTGATGTCAGAGAGTTGTGGTTTGTAACTTTTTGCCTGTCTTGGAGTCAGCTTGGGGCAGCCTTGAATGAGAGAAGATGGCCTAATGTCGCTCTCCTTGGGCCTGGCTGATGGTGGCCAGCTGGGTCAAGGACACAGATAGCACTTTAGGCAGGCCACTGTGGGTTATCCTGGGGCCTGTTTTCTTTTCCTGAACTGAGGACCCTGTCTCATCCTGCTGGAAGCCTACTTCCTACTTCTACTTATCTCTTGAAATCACCTGCTACTCCCCAGCTCTTTTGCCATGCCCTAATCCAAGTGCAATCCCCTCCTACCTGGATATCTATCAGGAGTTCGAGACCAGCCTGGCCAACATGGTGAAACCCCGTCTCTGCTAAAAATACAAAAATTAGCCAGGTATGGTGGTGCATGCCTGTAGTCCCAGCTACTCGGGAGGCTGAGGCAGGGGAATCGCTTGAACCTGGGAGGCAGAGGTTGCCGTGAGCTGAGATCACACCACTGCACTCCAGCCTGGGCAACAGAGTGAGACTCTGTCTCAAAACAAACAAACAAATCAACTCTTAGGTGCTATAAACCAACTAGACTTAGCAGGCATATACAAAACACTCAACAGCAGCAGAATATAATTTCTTTTCAAGTACACATGGAACATTTTTCAGGATAGACCATATGTTAGGCCACAAAACAAGTCTCAATAATTTTTTAAAAGATTGAGATTATATGAAGTATCTTTTCTGACCACAGTGGAATGAAGGTAGGAATCAATAACAGAGGTAACACTAGAAAATGCAGAAATACATGGAAGTTAAACAACATACTCTTAAACAACTAGTGGATCAAAGATGAAGTCACAAGGGAAATTCGAAAATACATTGAGATAAATGAAAACAAGAACACAATATACCAAAATTTTGGAATGCAGAAAAAGCAGTGCCCAGAGAGAAATGTATAGCTCTATCTATTCCTCATTTATGTGCCAGAAAAAATACAAAAAGAAAAAAAAGTATGGCTCTAAAAGTATATGTTTAAAATAAGGAAAATAAATCTCAAATGAAAAACCAAATTTTATACCTGAAGGAAGTAGGTAAAGAACAAACTAAACTCAAAGCTAGCAGAGGGAAGGAAACAATACAGATTAAAGGTGAGCTCGGCATGGTGGCTCACGCCTGTAATCCCAGCACTTTGGGAGGCCAAGGTGGGCGGATCACCTGAGGACAGGAGTTTGAGACCAGCCTGGCCAACATGCTTAAACCCTATTTCTACTAAATTAGATGGACGTGGTAGCAGACGCCTGTAATCCCAGCTACTTGGGAGGCTGAGGCAGGAGAATTGCTTGAACCGGGGAGGCAGAGGTTGCAGCGAGCTGTAACTGTGCTCCAGCCTGGGCAACAAAGTAAGACTCTGACTCAAAAAAAAAAAAAAAAAATTAGAGTTAGAGTAAATGAAATAGAGAATAGAAAAACCAGTAGAGAGAATGAATGAAAGCAAAAGTTGGTTCTTTGAAAAGACTGACATAATTAGCAAACCTTTAGCTAGACTAAGAAAAAAAGAGAAGACTTGAATTACTGAAATCAGAAATGAAAGTGGGAACATTACTAATGACTTTGCAGAAATGAAAAGGGTTCTTATAAGAACAGGATGAAAAGGATTATAACGAACAATTTATGCCAACAAATTAGATAACCTGGATGCAAATGGACAAACTTAGAAACACTCAAGTTACAAAAACTGAGCAAAGAAGAAATAAAGTATCTTAACAGACCTACAATGAAGAGGTCATTGAATCTGTAATCAAAGATCTTGAAACTAAGGAAAGTCCAAGACCAGATGGCTTAATTGGGTGAATTCTACCAAACATTTAAAGAACTTGCAAGGCTGGGCCTGGTGGTCACGTCTGTAATTCCAGCACTTTGGGAGGCCTAGGAGGGAAGATCAGTTGAGCCCAGGAGTTTGACACTAACCTGGGCAACATAGTGAGACCCTTTCTTTATAAAAATTTGAAAAATGAAAACTAGCCAGGCATGATAGCACCTGCCTGTAGTCCCAGCTACATGGGAGCTTGAGGTGGGAGGATTGCTTGACCCCCAGAGGTTGAGGCTGCAGTGAGCCATGATTTCACCACTGCACCACTGCACTTCAGCCTGAGCAGTAGAGTGAGACCCTATCTCAAAAAAAAAAAAAAGAAAAAAAAATTATACCAATTCTTCTTAAAATTTTTCCAAAAAATTGAAGAGGATGAAACACCTCTTTATTTTTTTATTTTTTTGAGATGGAGTTTCGCTCTTGTTGCCCAAGCTGGAGTGCAATGGAGCAATCTCGGCTCACTACAACCTCTGCCTCCCAGGTTCAAGCGATTCTCCTGCCTCAGCCTCCCGAGTAGCTGGGATTACAGGTGCATACCATCATAACCGGCTAATTTTGTGTATTTTTAGTAAAAACAAAGTTTCACCATGTTAGCCAGGCTGGTCTCGAACTCCTGACCTCAGATGATCTGCCCGCCTTGGCCTCCCAAAGTGCTGGGATTACAGGCACGAGCCACCGCGCCCGGCCTGAGGATGAAACACTTAATAATTTATTTTATGAGGCCAGCCCTGAAAGCCACACAAAGACATCACAAGAAAAGAAAACTATAAACCATTATCCTTTATGAATATAGCTGCAAAATCCCTCAACAAAATACTGGCAAACAAAATCCATTAGCATATTTAAAGGTACCATGACCAAGTGGGACTTACCCCAGGAGTGGAAGTGTAGTTCAACAACAACCAAAACACAATCAATGTAGTACACCAATTTGATTGAGTGTAAAAAAAGCCACATGTGGCCATCTCAACTGATACAGAGAAAAGATCTGACAAATATTCAACACCCTTTCATGATGAACACACTCAGCAAGCTAGGAATAGAAGGCAACTTTAGCAACATGATAAAGGGCATTTATGAAAAACCCACAGCTAACATCATACTTGATGACGAAAGAATGAAAATTTTCTCCCTAAGATCAGGAACAAGTCAAGGATGCCCAGTTCCCCAAAGCTGTTCAACATTCTACTGGAAGTTCTAGACTGAACAATTAGACAAGAAAAATAAACAAAAGGAAAATTTGGAATGGGAAAAGTAAAACTTACTTTATTGGCACACATATGATCGTATGTATAGAAAAACTCAAAGAACCTACAAAAAAAAGAGAAACTATTAGAGTTAATAAATGAATTCGGCAAAGGTGTAGGGTTTTCTATATACTTGTATTTCTACATAGTTGTAAATAATAACCCAAAAAGGAAATGAAGAAAACAGTTTCATTTAAATAGCATCAAAGTTCGGGTACAGTGGCTCATGCCTGTAATCCTAGCACTTTGGGAGGCTGAGATGGGCAGATTGCCTGAGCTCAGGAGTTCGAGGCCTGCCTGAGCAACATGGTGAAACCCCCTCTCTACTAAAATACAAAAACTTAGCCAGGTGTGGCGGCATGTACCTGTAATTCCAGCTACTCCAGAGGCTGAGGCAGGAGAATTGCTTGAACCTGGGAGGCAGAGGTTGCAGGGAGCTGAGATCGCACCACTGCACCCCAGCCTGGGTGACAGAGCAAGACTCCGTCTCCAAAAATAAAAAATAATAAATAAATAAATAGCATCAAAATTTAAAATACTTGGGAATAAATTTAACCAAGGACGTGAAAAGGAAACTGAAACTAAAACATATTGGTGAAAAAAAAAAAAAAAAAAGACCTTTATAAATGGAAAGACATTCCATGTTCATGGATTGAAAGACATAATATTATTAACATGGTGAACTGCCTAAGCAATCCGTAGAATCAATGTGATCCCTATCAAAATCCACTGACCCTTTTTTGCAGAGATGGAAGCGTTTATTCTAAAATGCATATGGAATTAATTTCAGAGGACCCCCAAATTGTCAAAACAGTCTTGAAAAAGAACAGAGTTGGAAGACTCCACTTTTGAAACTTGCTAAGGGCTGTAGTAGTCAAGACAATGTGGTACTTGAGTAAAGATAGACATACACATCAATGGAATAGAATTGAGAGTCCAGAAATAAACCCATACATCTCTAACCAATGGATTTTCAGCAAGAGTACCAAGATCATTTAATAGGGAAAGGACTGTCTCTTCAGCAAATGATACAGAAATGATTGGATATCCACATACAAAATAATGAAGTTGGACTTCCCCCCTGTCCCCACCACCATATACAAAAATTAACTCAAAATCTGTTAGGCATGGTGGCTCACACCTGTAATCCCAGCACTTTGGAAGGCTGAGGCAGGTGGATAACCTGAGGTCAGAATTTTGAGACCAGCCTGGCCAACATGGTGAAACCCCATCTCTACTAAATATACAAAAATCAGTCAAGTGTGGTGGTGCACACCTATAGTCCCAGCTACTCAGGAGGCAGTGGCAGGAAAATTGCTTGAACCTGGGAGACGGAGGTTGCAGTGAGCCAAGATTGTGTTGCTGCACTCCAGACTGGATGACAGAGCAAGACTCCATCAAAAAAAAAAAAAAAAAAAAAAGAGAGAACTCAAAATGAATCAAAGACCTAAATATAAGAGTTAAACTAACAAAACTCTTAGAAAGAAAAAAGAGGAGTAAATTTTCAAAACCTTGGATTTGACAATAAGTTTTTATTTTTAATTTTTATTTATTTGTTTATTTACTTAAGACAGGATCTCACTCTGTCAACCAGGCTGGAGTGCAGTGGTGAGATCTCAGCTCACTGCAGCCTTCACCTCTCAGGCTCAAGTGATTCTCCTGCCTCAGCCTCCTGAGTATCTGGGACCACAGGAACGAGCCACCAGGCCAGCTAATTTTTGTATTTTTAGAAGAGACAGGGTTTTGCCCCATTGGCCAGGCTGGTCTCAAATTCCTGAGCTCAAGAGATCCGCCCTCCTCGACCTCCCAAAGTGCTGGGACTACAGACGTGTGCCACCGCACTCGGCCAGCAATAAGTTTTTAGATATGACACTAAAAACAAAAGCGGCTAAGAAAAAAGATGGATAAATTGGACTTCATCAAAATTTAAAAATTTTGTACATCAAAGACACTATCAAGAAAAGGAAAAGATAGCTCACAGAATGGGAGAAAATATATGCAAATCATATATTTAATAAAGGTTTAGCATCCAGAATATATAAAGGATTCTTACAACTCAACACCTAAAAGAAAAATTACCTATTTAAAAAAATGAGCAGGCCAGGCGCGGTGGCTCACTCCTGTAATCCCAGCACTTTGGGAGGCTGAGGTGGGTGGATCACTTGAGATCAGGACTTCTAGACCAGCCTGGCCAACATGGTGAAACCCCGTCTCTACTAAAAATGCAAAAATTAGCTGGGTGTGGTGGTGGGTGCCTGTAATCCCAGCTACTTGGAAGGCTGAGGCAGGAGAATCACTTGAACCTGGGAGGCAGAGGTTGCAGTGAGCCAAAATCACACCACTGCACTCCAGTCTAGGCAACAGAGCAAGACTAGGTCTCAAAATAATAATAAAATAAAATAGTGGACACATGGCTGGGTGTGGTGGCTCATGCCTATAATCCCAGCACTTTGGGAGGCTGAACTGAGTGGATCACTTGAGCTCAGGAGTTCGAGACCAGCCTGGGCAACATGGCAAAACCTCATCTCTACATAAAAACCAACCAACCAAACAACAACAACAAAAATAGCCAGTGTGGTGGCACATACCTGTAGTCCCAGCTACTCAGGAAGCTGAGGTGGGAGGATGGCTTGAGCCCAGGAGGCAGAGGCTGAGATTGTGCCACTGCACTCTAGCCTGGGTGACAGAGCCAGACCCTGTCTTCCCCCAACCCGCCCCCCCACCAAAAAAGGCAAGGTACTTGAACAGACACATCTCCAAAGAAGCTAACAAATCCATGAAAAGAGAATCAACATTATTAGTCATTGAGGAAATGCAAATCCAAAAAACACTTCACACCCATTAGGATGGAAAATAACAACATCAAAAAAGAAAAGTAACAAATGTTGGCAAGAGAGTGGAGACATTGGAACCTATATACATTGCTGGTGGAAATGTAAAATGATACAGCCACTGTGGAAATAGTTTGGTATTTTCTCAATAAATTAAATAGAATTGCCCCTGTGGCCCAGCAATTCCACTTCTGGGTCTATACCAAAAAATAATTGAAATCAGGTGCTCAAACAAGAACTTATACAGGAACAATCATAGCAGCACTATTCACAATAGCCAAAAGGTGCGAAGAACCCACATGCCCATTAATGGGTGAATGGATAAAGAAAATGTGGTATATCCATACAATGGAGTATTATTCAGTCATGAAAAGGAATGAAGCACTGACACATGCTACAACATGGATGAACCTTGACAACATTATGGTAAGTGAAAAAAGCCAAACACAGAACACCCACATATTGTGTGATTCCATTTATACAAAATATCCAGAACAGGTAAATCCATAGTGATAGAAAGCAGACTAGTGGTTGGTAGGAACTAGGGGGAGATAGGAAGTGACAGCTTAATGGGTACAGGATTTCTTTTTGGGGTAATGAAAATATTGTGTAACTAGACAGAGGTGGTGGTTGCACGTTATGAACGTACTAAATATCACTTTAAAATGGGCCAGACATGGTGGCACATGCCTGTAATTCCAACACTTTGGGAGGCTGAGGCAAGAGGATTGCTTGAGCCCAGAAGTTTGAGGTTGCACTGAACCACGTTCACGCCACTGTACTCCAGTCTGGGTAACAGAGCAATGCCTTGTCCCTA
Source organism: Papio anubis (assembly GCF_008728515.1). Classification (NCBI taxonomy): domain Eukaryota; kingdom Metazoa; phylum Chordata; class Mammalia; order Primates; family Cercopithecidae; genus Papio; species Papio anubis. Next base: position 19,968,845 of record NC_044991.1, on the reverse strand, counting down.
AAAATAATAATAATAAAAATAAAATGATTAAAATGGTAAACGTTATGTATGTTTACATCCACACACACCCAAAATTATCTTAGGTGGCTTGCTAGTGCTTGTTGGGTAAAATCCAAGCTCTTCCTCACCTCGGAGGTAAGGCCCTCTGTGATCAGGCCCCTGCTGGCAGCTCCTTTCCTGCTCCTCTCTGCCCCGCCCACTGGGTTCAGTTCTGCTTCAGGGCCTTTGTACTTCCTGGTATCTCTGCCTAGAACACATCTGACTGGTGTCCCATCTTCAGAGCTCAGCCTAATGTCACCTCAAAGTACTTTAAGCTGTTCCTCTCTATTGAGACATCTCCATTATAGGACCCTGGATATTTTCTTCACTGCCATCTGCTGTCATTTTTATTTTTATTTATTTATATTTTGAGATGGAGTCTTGCTCTATCACCCAGGCTGGAGTGCAGTGGTGTGATCTTGGTTTACTGCAACCTCCATCTCTTGGGTTCAAGTGATTCTCCTGCCTCAGTCTGCAGCTGGGACTACAGGCACCCGCCACCACACCTGGCTGATTTTTGTATTTTTAGTAAAGGCAGGGTTTTACCATATTGATCAGGCTGGTCTCGAATTCCTGACCTCAAATGATCCACCCACCTCTGCCTCCCAAAGTGCTGGGATTACAGCCATGAGCCTCCACACCCAGCCTATTTTTATTTATTTATTTATTTTAATATGGAGTCCACACTGTCACCCAGGCTGGAGTGCAGTGGTGCGATCTCGGCTCACTGCATGCAACCTCCGCCTCCTGAGGCTGGTCTTGAACTCCTGACCTCAGGTGATCTGCCTGCCTCAGTCTCCCAAAGTGCTGGGATTACAGGTGTGAGCCACTACGCCCGGCCTAAACTAAAAAACTTCTAAGACCCCCGAACCTTTTAAATTTTTTATTGTTCATCTCCTCAATAGAACCTAAGTTCCTTGAGGGCAGAGAGAGCCTATATGTCTTGTTTCCATGGTGATCTCAGGACCAGGCCCTGAGTTTGTTACTGGAGTTGGTGCCCAGCAAGGATCTGTTGTGGGGCCAGTGTGCCGTGACACCCTTGGCAGCATCAGCAGTGTCCTTGCAGAAGACGACTGTGGTGTTGCAGTTCCTTTCCACCTGTTGTCACCAGAAAAAGGGGTCTGGTCCCAGATCCCCAGAGTGGGTTCTTGAATCTGTCGCAGGAAAGAATTCAAGGCGAGTCACAGAGTGAAGTTAAGATCACTTATTAGAGATTACTCAATTACAGAGTAGGGTGTCCTCAGAAAGCAAAAGGAGCAATGCGCTACCTTAAAAGTAGTGCTTGCTTATATAGGTTGTTAAGAATTGTGTATTTAGGCCGGTCAGGAGTTCGAGATCAGCATGGCCAACATGGTGAAACCCGGTCTGTAATAAAAATACAAAAATTAGCTGGGCATAGTGGTGTGCGCCTGTAATCCCAGCTAGTTGGGAGGCTGAGGCAGGAGAATCGCTTGAACCCGGGAGGCAGAAGTTGCAGTGACTACACTCCAGCCTGGGCGAGACAGATCAACACTCTGCCTACAAACAAACAAACAAACAAACAAAAAAGAATTGTGTATTTATTACAAAGGCTGGTGATTAGTGGCAGACTATTAGTATTGTTACTTTCCTATTGTTACTAATTCTTGATTTTAGCAAGAATTTATCAGTGTACTATTATTTTTAAATCAAAACCTATTCTTAAACTAAGAATGCTTTTTTGTTCTTAAAGTACTGGGACATTTCCATAAGTTCTGAGTCTTTAGTTGGTTAATATCATTAGCTCATTCCCTCAACTATAAACATGTGACCAGGACTGCCCAAACTCCTGGGAATGTAACCCAGCAGGTTTGGCTTTATCTGGGCTTTATTCAAGATGGAGTCACTGTGGCTAGGATGCCTCTGACACTGTCACCACTGGAACAAATGAACTTGTGACATTTGGCTGGAGAAAGGAAGCCCAGGCAGAACCTGCTTGAATTGCAAGTTTGAAGGTTCAGGGTGTGCAAATGAAGCCACAGACTCGTTTCTAATTCTGTTTGTTTTTTATTTTTGAGATGGAGTCTTGCTCTGTCACCCAGACTGGAGTGCAGTGGCGCGATCTTGGCTTACTGCAACCTCCGCCTCCCGGGTTCAAGCAATTCTCTTGCCTCAACCCCCTAAGTATCTGAGATTACAGGCATGTGCCACAATACCTGGCTAATTTTTGTATTTTTAGTAGAGACGAGGTTTTGCCATGTTGGCCGGGCTGGTCTTGAACTCCTGACCTTAAGTGATCTGCCCACCTCAGCCTCCCAAAGTGTGAGGATTACAGACGTGAGCCACCGCGCCTGGCCACAGACTCGTTTCTAGTGACACAAGCAGAACCAGGAGTGGAAGTAGTGAGACTGATTTCTGCTTGGTCAAGAACAGAGCTCACTATGAGAGGGAGGGAGAAGTGAGGAACATAGTGAAAGATCGGAGCCAGAGGGCTGGGCCTGAGGCAGGGCCTGAGGGTCCTCCCAGTGTTTCAGTGCTGTCATTCTGGGCTAAGTTGGCATTTCTTTAACTGTTCCCTTTCCACATTTGGTAGAATATTCTGTAGTACTGTGGACAGAGCAGTGGGCCCAGGGGCAGGTCTGACGCTGGATAAGTCACTATGTCTCATGGTGCCTCCTCCTCCTGTCTATGGAATGAACAACTGGCCAAGCTTCTCCCCAAGCCCAGCTCTGGGGCCTTGATCAAATCAGTGAATGCTTCCGAGCTCCAGTTCCCTGTCTTTGGCATTCCTGCTTAGTTGCTGGGAGGATTACACAATGGTAAATGGGAAGTGTGTTGTACTGTGGATGCAACCAATTCCATTCACGCTGGCATTGCTGGCGGGTCATATGCCCCATGTAAACAAAAAAATACAATTCGAAGGCCCTCCAGCCATCTCAATGGGATTTCCTCCTAGGCCAGGGCACTCTAAAATGTAACCTGAAAGACTGGTTCAGGTTATGATGGGAAGTGGGAGTCTCATGCCTCATAATACCTCTCATAACACCTCATGCCTCATAATACCTCATAATACCTCTCATAATACCTCATGCCTCATAATACTTCTCCGATGTTAACATCAACACAGACCTTAAGTCTAATAAGAAACATTGGCAATCTGTTCTTTCCGAAGCCTGCTACCTGGAGGCTTCATCTGCATGGTAAAAGTTTGGTCTCCATAACCTCTTATCCCAACCCAGGTATTCCTTTCTAGTGATAACTCTTTTTTTTCTTTTTTTTTTTTTTTTTGAGATGGGTCTCTATCTGTCGCCCAGGCTGGAGTGCAGTGGCACGATCTCAGCTCACTGCAACCTCTGCCTCCCAGGTTCAAGCAATTCTCCTGCTTCAGCTTTCTGAGTAGCTGAGATTACAGGCATGCACCACCATGCCTGGCTAATTTTTCTATTTTTAGTAGAGTCGGGTTTCACCATCTTGGCCAGGCTGGTCTTGAACTCCTGACCTCAGGTGATCCACCAATCTCAGTCTCCCAAAGTGCTGGGGTTACAGATGTGAGCCACTGCACCCAGCCTCTATTGATAACTCTTAAAATCAATTGCCAATTAGAAAAAATTTAAATCTACTTGTAACATGGAAACCCTGTCCCCTTCAAGTTGTCGCACCTTTCTGGACCAAACCGATGTATTTCTTAAATGTATTTGATTGAAGTTTCATGTCTCCCTAAAATGTATAAAATCAAGCTGTACCCCAACCACCTTGGCACATGTTCTCAGGATCTCCTGAGGGCTCTGCCAGGGGCCGTGGTCACTCATATTTGGCTCAGAATAAATCTCTTCAAATATATGTGTGTGTGTGTGTGTGTGTGTCTATATTTTTTTTTTTCCTTTTTTCTTGAGATGGAGTCTCACTCTGTCATCCAGGCTGGAGTGCAGTGTGCGATCTCAGCTCACTGCAACCTCCACCTCCCAAGTTCAAGCGATTCTCCTGCCTCAACCTCTCCCAAGTAGCTGGGATTACAGGTGCCCGCCACCATGCCTGTCTAGTTTTTGTATTTTTAGTAGAGACAGGGTTTTGCCATGTTGGTCAGGCTAGTCTCCAACTCCTGACTTGAGATGATCCTCCTGCCTCAGCCTCCCAAAGTACTGGGATTATAGGCGTGAGCCACTGCACCCAGCCCTCTTCAAATATTTTACAGAGTTTGACTCTTTTCGTTGACACCCAGCACTCATAAAATCATTTGCCCACAGCTGGTGGCAGGAGATGGGGCAGAATCACCCGCAGGAGATTAGGCGCCCAGGGCGTTTGAGAGGTGAAGGGAAAAAACTGCTTTTACTGTCTCCAAACAACTTACGTCCAACAATATGTGTTTCCCCAAAATGAGGTGCGGCAGCCCCCAAGGGATTCACCTCCGGAAAGACATTCACCTTCTGCTCAGGGCAAAGACATGCTGCTTGTGGCCGCAGGAGGGAGAGCCATGGTCATCCTGGGGGAGGCGTGCTCACACTTCCCAAAAAAGGACCTGTGTTAGTCACAGAGGAGTCTGCAAGCGGGGACGGTGGCCCTTCCCTGCCAGCCCTTCCCCAGCTGTGCACCCAGCCCCCTCTGCTCACTGCAGTAGTGATTCTCTGCTTATACACCTAAAATTTGACCTTTTGGGGTTTTCCAGTTTTGTATTTGTGGCTTGAACCTGCCAGTTGCCTAAAATGAGCTGAGGGAAGGAATACTTATTTCCAGGCCACATACTTTTTCTTCCCTTTCCTTTCCCTTCCCTTTCCTTTCCCTTCCCTTTCCTTTTTTGAGACGGAGTCTCGCTCTGTCATCTAGGCTGGAGTACATTGGCGTGATCTTGGCTCACTGCAACTTCCGCCTCCTGGTTCAAGTGATTCTCCTGCCTCAGCCTCCTGAGTAGCCTCCGAGTAGTACAGGCACTGCCACCACACCTGGCTAATTTTTGTATTTTTAGTAGAGATAGAGTTTCTCTATGTTTGCCAGGCTGGTCTCGAACTCCTAACCTCACCCACCCAGCTTCCCAGAGTGCTGGGATTACGGATGTGAGCCACTGCCTCCGACCTAGGCCACAATATAATTTTTATCATATAAAAATAATCCCTGGCCAGGTGAGGTGCCTCATGCCTGTAATACCAGCACTCTGGGAGGCCAAGGTAGCTGGATCACTTGAGGTCAGGAGTTTGAGACTAGCCTGGCAAACACGGGGAAACCCTATATCTACTAAAAATACAAAAATTAGCTGGAGGCTGGGCGCGGTGGCTCACGCCTGTAATCCCAACACTTTGGGAGGCTGAGGTGGGTGAATCACTTGAGGTCAGGAGTTCAAGACCAGCCTGGACAACATGGTGAAACCCCGTCTCTACAAAAATAAAAAAATTAGCCGGTCATGGTGGCACACATCTGTAATTCCAGCTACTCAGGAGGCTGAAGCAGGAGAATCACTTGAACCTGGAGGCACAGGTTACATGAGCTGAGTTTGCACCACTGCACTCCAGCCTGGGCAACAGAGTGAGACTCCATCTCAAAAAAAAAAGAAAAAAAAAATTAGCTTGGCATGGTGGTGCATGGCTGTAATCCCAGCTACTTGGGAGGCTGAGGCAGGATAATCACTTAAAACAGGGAGGTGGAGGTTGCAGTGAGCGGAGATTGCACCACTGCACTGCAGCTTGGGTGACAGAGTGAGACTCCATCTCAAAAAATAAAAATAAAAATCCCTGGTAGACTTCTGTACCTTATATGCTCTTGTACATTAACTTTTCAGAGGGAATGAATGTCATTTAAATGGCGTGGTCCTATAAACCAAAAAATATCTGAGACAATTTCAATCAGTTTAGAAGTTTATTTTGCCAAAATTAAGGACTTACCCATTATACAGTCTCAGGAGGTCCTGACAACATGTGCCCAAGCAGGCTACAGCTTGTTCAGCTTGTTTTTTTTTTTTTTTTTTTTTTTTTTTGAGACGGAGTCTCACTCTGTTGCCCAGTGGCACGATCTTGGCTCACTGCAAGCTTTGCCTCCAGGGTTCACGCCATTCTCCTGCCTCAGCCTCCCGAGTAGCTGGAACTACAGACGCCCACCACTATGCCCAGCTAATTTTTTTTTGTATTTTTAGTAGACACAGGGTTTAACCATGTTAGCCAGGATGGTCTCGATCTCCTGACCTCGTGATCTGCCCGCCTTCGCCTCTTAAAGTGCTGGTATTACAGGTGTGAGCCACCGCGCCCAACCTACAGCTTGTTTCTATACATTTTAGGCAGACATAAGACATCAATCAATGCAAGATGTACATTCCTTCAGTCCAGAAAGGCGGGACAGGGGTGCAAATGGGTAGGAGGGGTGGGTGAGGTTTCCAGGTCATAGGTGGATTCAAAGATTTTCTGAATGACAGTTGGTTGAAAGAGCTTATCTAAAGACCTAGAATCCATACAAGGGAGTGTCTGGGTTCAGATAAGGGGTCCTGGAGACCAGGGTTCTTATTATGCAGACGAAGCCTCCAAGTAGCAGACTTCAGAGAGGATAGATTGTAAATGGTTCTCACCAGACTTAAAAAGGTGCCACACTCTTAGTTCTCTCCTAGATCAAGGAAAAGACCTGGAAAAGGAAAGAGATTCTCTAGAGAACGTAGACTTTCCCAAGAGACAGATTTGCAGGGCCATTTCAAAATATGTCAAAGAAATGTATTTTCAGGTAAAATACTTTGATCTCTTTTAGGGCCCACTATTTGTCATGTGATACTATACTAGAGTCAGGCTGGAACTTGGTGTCATTGCTACAAAATGTCTTAAGATCTCTGCTTTAATGTTAATGCTAGCCAGCTGTGCCTGAATTCCAAAGGGAGGAGGGTACAGAGGCATGTCCAACCCCCACTTCCCATCATGGCCCTAGGTAGTTTTTTTAGGTTAACTTTGGAGTGCCCTTGGCTGAAAGGAGGAGCCCATTTACATGGTTACGGGGCTTCGAATTTTTTTTCAGTTTACAGCCCTATATGAACTCAAACTTCAGGAGCAAGGTATGGCAGCTCCCACAGAGGTAAGAACCAAGACCCTCTGTGGTTGGAAGGGAGGGTCTTCCAACCCTTCCTTGGAAGGTTCAGGATAACTTGGTGGAGACAGCTCCATGCTCCTTCCCTTGAAGCTGAGGGGATTGGCCTGGGACTAGGGCCTCCATCTGCCCAGGAAGGTGGTGGATGGGAAGGCTGGACAGGCTAAGTGGCCAGAGTGTAGAAGTCACCTGTCCACCCCGGAAGGCCAGACCATCTTTGGTCAGCAGCTGCCACAGAGCAGGATGATGTGCTTTCCAAGGATTTTGCATGTGACGGTTTGAACACGGGTTATTTGGCTTCCTTTGAAAAGAGTTACTGTTGGACTTATCCCCAGGAGAAGGGCATATTTGCCTGCAGCCCTTCAGGGAGAAACAAACTTTTTTCACATATTTCAAGTTATGAGAGGGATTTGAAAGCAGTGAAGCAAGCATGTCCTGTAGAAAGCCCTGGAATTCAGTGGCCTTTTCTCCAGCCAGTTTGGTATTCCTTCCGTTTTGCCTGGTGGCAACTCTCAGATTCCCTTCCACCTGTGTATTTGGGGCTGGATGACACATTTTTCCTTGTGTGGAATTTATTTGTTCTTAATTGTTATGCCCAAATATTGTGTGACATCGATCAAACTCTGAGAAATCAGAGGCACACAGTTCTTGTGAGAATTACATTAGGTCTTTCTGCTGCTTGGGGAAAAAATAGATTTTCCTTTGAATCTTTTTATAAATCATCACTCAAAGAAATGGACTTCAGCCAAAAATTGGGCAGACTTTTCCAAATGCATGAGAAGATGCTGAAACTCCCTAGATGGTGTTTTCCCTGCACACTGCCTCTGTTTATATTTCCTGTTTATTGTTGACATTGGAAGACTCCTGTTCTGTGAAAGAAAGCAAGGCAATCCTGCAAGGTCACTCAAAGGTAAAATGGTTCTTATGCACTAAAGTGCATGCATATGTCCCTCAGCAGGCTTTGATTGGTGTCCTTGTGTGTCCTGGGGGCTGAGCCAGATGCAGGGAACTCAGAGATAAACAGGCACAGGCTTGGACCTGGCCTTTGAGGAGCTCACTGTTTGGGGCTGAGGAGAGACTCGTGTGGGCAGCACAGGTACGCTGGCCCATGTGGAGGAGAGAAGAGCTGTACCTGGGGTGGAGTAGGCACCTCACCTTCTCCCTGTGCCCCTTGCCTCACACCCCACCCTGCTCTGTAGCAAGCTGTCTTACCCTCCCCACGTCCTTTGTGTCACCTCTGAGGGCTCTCCCTTGTCCTTAGGAAAGCCTGTGTGCTGTGCTGTGCTGTCCTGCCCTGCCGGCCTCATGTTGGGGGTCTCCATGGGTGTCTGACTCCTCCACCTGGAGCTCCTCTGCATGGACGTCCTGCTGCTGTGCTGGGGCAGGGGGTGCACCTGTCCAGCCCCCGGGCTTCTGGATCAGCTTTGGTCATTGCCTCTTGGGGCTACCCTTGCCCCACCTCAAAGCCTTCCCTTGCCATATAGCTGTCTACTGACTACATCTTCCTGTCCCCATCACTGATCTTCCCCACATCTGTCTTCAAGCGCATAAAAACTCCCCGTCCTCTGCTTTCTTCCTGTGTACCCCTTCCTGCTGGGCAGCCTCTCCTCTTTCTTGTGAGGACCCTATCTTCCTGACCTCTTGGCTTTCAGCACATGCATCTCCAGTGCCCTCGCCAGGATCAGCTCACTTGTGTCCTCCTGTGGGCATCTTCTCAGCTGCTGAGGAACAACATCTATAGCTGTGTAGGCCGTGGCCACTAAACAGTCATGCTTTACACCCACTGGGCATGCCAGACCCAGGGGGCGCTTAGAGCAGAGAGGGTGTGGAGCTCTGGGCAGCTGATGGCTGGGACCTCAGATGATGTCCTGGGTCATAGTTAGGGGACTTCCCTGCTGGTCTGGAGATATCACCAGAGAAACCAGAGCTCACCACAGGACCAAGCAGCCTTTCAAAACAGTCCTTATTATCAGATTCTCAATTCCTTTCTTATCCTTTATTAGAAAAATTCATATGAGGAAGGGCATGGAGTTTTCTGCCGTTCTGATGAGGAGTCAGGCAAACCCAGGACTGTGTGATCGGCTGGCTATTCAAGCAGCTTCCAAAGTGTAGGCCTCCTTTGACTTCGGGAAGCTTTGTCTTGTTTCCAGCTGCCATCTGGTGGCTGGATTGAGGCCCTTCGGAGGGCATGTTGAGTCAGCCAGGGCTGGCTTGCTCACCTGTCTTTTTAAAGTCCCCGCGGGGTCATCAGAATGTGGGACCTCTGGGGAGAAGAGTCCAACCAGAAGGAACTTCTACCTACGCAGCCCCCACCCTCCAAGAGGGGCAATCCTGGCCCGGGGACTGGTCGATTGTGCCCCTCCTCAGCGTTCCCCTCCTCATGCCTCTCATTCTTCCAAATCCTGGTGTCTTGGTGCCTCTGCTAGGATTGCACCCCACCCATCTCAGCCCTCAGGTCCACCAGGGCCCTTGGCCATGGAGCTTGTCCTCAACCCCTGGGCCTCATTCCCTGGTCAGCATGCCCTTGCATCTTCAGCTATGCCTTAGCGTGCAGCACCAGTTCCCACGCAGCCTGACCTCACTAGGCCCTGTCCACCTCTGCCCCACGTGGCCACCTCCAGACCCTGTGGGCTCTGGCTCAGTAATCTGAAAGTCAGAGCGCTTTTCTGGCCACCAGAGCAGTTACCCTTCCAGTGCCCTTCCAGATCTGACTCCTCCAGGCGGCAGTCGCGTTTTTCTTTTCCTTTCTCACTTGGCCTTGCCCTGTGGTTCACCCCTGCTGGGGTGAGTTCTTCCTCTCTCTCCTGGTTGTCTGGCTTCCTTCACACCTGTCTGTCCTCTCTCTAACCATGGGGCAGCCCAGGCACTAGACAGGTCGGGCCCGAATCCAGACTGTGTGACTTACAAGCTAGGTCCCTCTGCGTCTGTCTCCTCACCCATAAAGTGTATGTGGTGATAAAGACCTCTTGGGGCTGGGCGTGGTGGCTTACACTTGTAACCCCAGCACTTTGGGAGGCTGAGATGGGCAGATCACAAGGTCAGGAGTTTGAGACCAGCCTGACCAATATGGTGAAACCCCGTCTCTACTACAAATACAAAAATTAGCCAGGTGTGGTGGCGCGCACCTGTAGTCAAAAAACCTCTTAGAGTTGTCAAGAGGGATAAATAAAATCATGTTACAAACTGCCCAGCAGTCACTGGAGTGTGGTGGCCACTCAGATGACGGCAGTGACATTGTTGGTCTTTTGGTGATGACCTGTCAGTTCTGCACCTTCTACCTTCAGGCAGGGGTGATAGGGTCCTCTGCTGAGCACACGTACATATGCTATGCAGCCACGTTCTGCAGTGACCCTCCAGCCATGTAGACCACACTCGTCAAACCCAGGGTATCTGCTGGGCCTTGATCAGTACCTGTCCCCTTTGTGTGAGTCCCCCACCACCTTTCTCTCCCATCTCCCAGTGGCTCTAGAAGTCTTTGCTACTCTGCGTATTTTCTTTCTTTTTTTTTTTTGAGACGGAGTCTCGCTCTGTCGCCCAGGCTGGAGTGCAGTGGCCGGATCTCAGCTCACTGCAAGCTCCGCCTCCCGGGTTCACGCCATTCTCCTGCCTCAGCCTCCCGAGTAGCTGGGACTACAGGCGCCCGCTACCTTGCCCGGCTAGTTTTTTGTATTTTTAGTAGAGACGGGGTTTCACCGGGTTAGCCAGGATGGTCTCAATCTCCTGACCTCGTGATCCACCCGTCTCAGCCTCCCAAAGTGCTGGGATTACAGGCGTGAGCCACCGCACCCAGCCTTATCACTGTCTTCTCTCTCCTGTAGCCTCAGCCTCTCTCCTGGCCTCTTCCCACTGCATATGAACCCACCACTCGCTACTTTGAAACTGTCCTAGCCAAGGTCTCAGGTCACTTTCCAGACCTGGCAGATGACCAAGAAGTTAACCTGGGTGTCACCTTGAGTCCTGCCCTCCCTAATCCGTCACGTGCATCTTGTCAGCAGATCCTGTCAGTGCCAGACCTGAGCACTTTCACATCTGCCCACTGCCCTCCATCTGCCTGGCCTCCAACCCAGTTTCACTACCCGACCTCCCAGATTCTGGACAGCAAGAGTGAGTCTTTTAAAATTTAATTCTGCTCGGTTCCAGTTCCAGGTAGGATTAAGTGAGAAGGTTTCACTCTGCAGCTATGAAACGTGGACAGGGCCAGGCGCGGTGGCTCATGCCTGTAATCTCTGCACTTTGGAAGCCTGAGGCAGGCCAATCACTTGAGGTCAGGAGTTCGAGACCAGCCTGGCCAACATGGTGAAACCCCGTCTCTACTAAAAATACAAAAATTAGCTGGGTGTGGTGGCGCACATTTGTAGTTCCAGCTACTGGGGAGGCTGAGGTGTGAGAATCACTTGATCCCAGGAGTAAGTGGTTGCAATGAGCCGAGATGGCACCACTGCATTCCAGCCTGGGTGACAGAGTGAGACTCTGTCTCAAAAATAAAATAAAATGTGGACAGAATGCACAGAGCAGCTATTTGAGCACCCTGAAAATTAAGTAGCCACAAGCAGACTGGAGAAGACCAGAATCTGAGGTAACACCAAACAGGTGGTGAGGTTATAATTTTTTCCCTCCAGTGTCTTCTAGAGTGGACTCAGGGGAGACCCAGAAGTAAGCAGACAGATAAAACTCCTGGAGAAGCCCTCTAGTTCAGGCTCAAGGAGGAAGGGGTCCCCTGGCAGTGATAGAAGTGGCAACGAGAGGCCCGCAGGTGTCAAAAACTCAGAAGAATCCATCCATGCCAGTAGGAAGAGCTCTAGTCCCAAGAGGTGAGGCAACCCCCGTTACATTTTTCTCTCACTCTTCCTACCACTTAGCCCCTGAAATAGGTGCAGTGGTGGGAAGTGGGCAACCAGAGGACTGAAACAGAGAGCCTGAGAGAACCAGAAAAAAACAGGAGATTGCAGAGAGAGAACACCTTGGGAAAGTGACCCCCATAACGTTGTTTTCATGAACTCCTGGCTTCACGTCCAAGCTGCACATGGATGGATCTGATCCTAAACAGCGTACTAAAGATTTTGAGAACTGAACTTAAAGCTACATGAATACCCACGTCCCTGTGGCCACTGACTGGCACACATGTGGGACAGATCCAACTAGTACTGCAAAGGGCCGGGCATGGTGTAACCTGGCACTTTGGGAGGCTGAGGCGGGTGGATCACTTGAGGCCAGGAGTTCGAGACCAGCTGGCCAACATGATGAAACCTCATCTCTACTAAAAATGCAAAAATTAGCCAGGTGTAGTGGTGCACACCTGTAATCCCAGCTACTTGGGAGGTTGAGGCAGGAGAATCACTTGAACCTGGGAGGTGGAGCGTGCAGTGAGCTGAGATTGCACCACTGCACTCCAGAGCAAGACTCTGTCTCAAAAACAAAAACAGTACTGCAAAGGCTTTGAAAATGGAACAAACAGTGAAACCACCACCCAGAGAAGGCTGGTCCCTACGTGTGACCTTAACCCAACTTATCTGATAGACTGCTAAAATGAAAATATCAAATTACCAACATCAGGAATGAAATAAACAATTAATAGCACAAACAAACACAAAAGGACAATACTACAAAAACATAAAATAGATTTAAAAAATACATAAAAGGAATGCTACAGACAACTCTGCTGACAAATTTGACAACTTGGATGAAATGAACCAATTCCTCAAAAATCAAATTCTAACATTTGCCCAAGATCAAATCCATAAACTGAATAATCCTATAACTATTAAAGAAGTTGCATTCATAATTTAAAACACTTCAAAAAAGAAGTCTTCAGGCCTATATGATTTCACAGGTAAATTTTATCAAATATTTGAAAAAAGAATAACACTATTTCCACACAATGTCTTCCAGAAAACAGAAGAGGAGTGACTAATTTCTTTTCTTTTTTTCTTTCTTTTTTTTTTTTTTTGAGACAGAGTCTTGCTCTGTCGTCCAGGCTGGAGTGTGCAGTGGTGCAGTCTTGGCTCACTGAAACCTCTGCCTCCTGTGTTCAATCTATTCTTCTCCCTCAGCCTCCTGAGTAGCTGGGATTACAGGCGTGTGCCACCACGCCCGGCTAATTTTTTTGTATTTTTAGTAGAGACAGGGTTTCACCATGTTGGCCAGGATCATCTTGAACTACCGACCTCAGGTGATCCGCCCACCTTGGCCTCCCAAAGTGCTGGGGTTACAGGCGTGAGCCACAGCGCCCAGCTTTTTTTTTTTTTTTTTTTGAGACAGAGTCTTGCACTGTTGTCCAGGCAGGTCTCAAACTTCTGACCTCAAGTGATGTGCTCATCTCAGCCTCCCAAAACGCTAGGATTACAGGAGTGAGCCACTGTGCCCGGCCAGGAGTGAGTAATTTCTAAAGCATTTATAAGGACAGCATACCCTGATACCAAACTGAACAAAGATAGTACAAGAAAAGAAAACTTCAGACCAATATTTCTTATGAGCATAGATGAAAACATCTTCAACAAAATGTTAACAATTTGAAACCAGCAATATAATAGAATAGTGATCCATGATCAAGTGGATTTCATGCTAGGAGTGCAAGACAGGTGCAAGATAGGTTCCATATTTGAAAATCAATATATGGGGCTGGGGGCAGTGGCTCGCACCTGTAATCCCAGCACTTTGGGAGGCCACTGCAGGCAGATCAGTTGAGGTCAGAAGTTCAAGAGCAGCTTGGCCAACGTGGTGAAACCCTGTCTCTACTGAAAATACAAAAATTAGCAAGGCATGGTGGTGCACCTCTGTAGTCTCAGCTACTTAGGAGGCTGAGTCAGGAGAATCACTTGAACCCTGGTGGGGGTGGAGGTTGCAGTGAGTGGAGATCACACCACTGCACTCCAGCCTGGGCAACAGAGCAAGACTCTGTCTCAAAAAAAGAAAAAGAAAAAAAAATCAATATAAATGGAATCACAATATTAACAATCTAAGAAAAACTACATTATAATATCAATTGATACAGAAAAAGGCATTTGACAAAATTTAACATCATTCATGGTAAAAACTCTCAGCAAACTGGGAAATTCCTCCACCTGATTAAGGGCATCTTCAAGAAACTGACATCATATGTAGTGATAGGAGACTGAATGCTTTACTTTCCCCCTAGGATCAGTAAAGTCAAGGATGTGCATGCTCACCGCTCATATTCATCCTTACACTGGAAGTCCTAGCCAGTATTATAATGCAAGAAAAAAGAAGTCAAAGGCACACAGATTGGGAAGAAAGAAACAGAGCTATCCCTATTTGCAAGTGACATGATGGCTGTGTAGAAAAATCCCAAGAAGGCCAGGCGCGGTGGCTCACGCCTATAATCCCAGCACTTTGGGAGGCTGAAGTGGGAGATCACGAGGTCAAGAGATTGAGATCATTCTGGCTAACACAGTGAAACCCTGTCTCTACTAAAAATACAAAAAAATTAGCCGGGCATGGTGGCAGGCGCCTGTAGTCCCAGCTACTCAGGAGGCTGAGGCAGGAGAATGGTGTGAACCCGGGAGGTGGAGCTTGCAGTGAGCTGAGATCATGCCACTGCACTCCAGCCCGGGCGACAGAGCGAGACTCCGTCTCAAAAAAAATAAAGAAAAAGAAAAATCCCAAGAAATCTACAAAAATATTTTTAGAGTAAGTGAGTTTAACAAGGTCACAGGATACAAGGTCAGTATGTAAAGGCCAATCATATTTCTGTGTACTAACAATGAACAATTGGTAACAAAAAATTTTTAAAAATCACTTACAATGACCCCATGAAATACTTAGATATACACAAAACAAATAGAATATCTGTATGTAAATAGTGTTAAATACTGATGAAATAGAAGACCAAAATAAATGGAGAGACATACAATGCTCATGGATCAGAAGATTCAAGAGAGTAAAGACATCAGTTCTCCCTTGACTGGTCAGTAGCTTGAATGCAATTCCAATAAAAATCCCAGCAGGACATTTTCTCAGCATAGACAAGCTTATTATAAATTTATATGGAAAGATAAAGAAATTAGAATAGCTAAAGCAACTTTGAAAAAGAAGAATAAAGTTGGAGTAATTACCCAATTTTAAGACTTACCACAAAGAAACAAGACAGTGTGATGTTGGTAAATACCATATAGATTAATGAGATAGACATATACATTAATGGAACAGAATAGAGAGTCCAGAAATGGGCCCGCACAAATATGGTCAGATGGCTTTTGACAGCAGTGCAGAAACATTTTAATTGAGAAAAGATAGTCTTTTCAACAAGTAGTGTTGGAACAATTGGACATCCATATGCAATAAAATGAATCTTGATTTATACTTCTGATTTATATACAATTTAACTCAAAATGTAAACCATACAACTATAATACTTTTACCTGTAATCCCAGCAGTTTGGGAGGCCGAGGCGGGTGGATCGTTTGAGACCAGCCTGGGCGATATGGCGAAACCCCATCTCTACCCAAAATACAAAAATGAGCCAGGCGTACTGGTGTGCAACTATAGTCCCAGCTACTTGGGAGGCTGAGTCAGGAGAGAATCATTTGAACCTGGGAAGCAGAGGTTGCAGTGAACCGAGATTATACTACTGCACTCCAGCCTGGGTGACAGAGTGAGACTCCATCTCAAAAAAATAAAAATAAAATGCAATTTGGATTTATGTCTCTTCTCTGGCTCCTCTTGTCCTCTAGACCCATCTAGCTTCTGCTGTCTTCACTGGCACACCATCTTGCTGCCAGCCAGCATGAATGCTGTACCTCTTGTTGGCAAAGTCTGTTCCCAAGTATCCAGTCCCTTCCCACACCCTATTTTCCTTAAATCTGTTTACCCTCCAGGAAGAGACCATTCAGGAAAGCCTTCCCTGAGCCAGCCTCCTGCTTGGGCCAGATGTTGGCTCCCAGGTGTTTGCTCCTCGGCTCCGCCCCTTGAACATGGTGGCATAGCAGTTAGTCTGAGCATGGGCTTCCTAGAGCCTCAGAGTCCCTACTTGTCAGTCCCTTAGAAGCTTCAATTCTGTGCTTCCCAGAATCCCTTCAATCAAAGATTTCTAAGTCAGTGGGAGCAGAGATGCTGGAGCCGGCCTGCCTGGATTCAAATCATGGCTCCCACACTTACCCACTATGTGACCTTGGACAAGTTGCTTGCTGTCTTTTGCCTCATTTCTCTCCTTTGTAAAATGGTTTCATGATAGAACCAACTCTTAGAGGTACTATTAGCTTAGATAATGTGTGAAGAGATCTTGGCACATGGCTTGGCAAATGCTCGACTAAAGTAAGCTGCAGTTATTGATAGTCGCTTTCGCAGCTTTAAAGTAATACAGGTTCCCAAGTCCCCTGCCCTGCTGAAACAGAATGAGAATGACTTTTGGGGGCAGGGAGTACTTGTATTTTTCTTCAAAAGCTCCGTGAGTGGGATTGGCAGATTCAACAAATAAAAACACAGGTTGGAAGGGCGCAGTGGCTCACACCTGTAATCCCAGCACTTTGGGAGGCCGAGGCAGACAGATCACTTAAGTCAGGAGTTTAAGACCAGCCTGGCCAACATGGTGAAACCTGTTTCTACTAAAAATACAAAAATTAGCCCGGCATAATGGTGCACGCCTCTAATCCCAGCTACTTGGGAGGCTGAGGCAGGAGAATCGCTTGAACCCAGGAGGCGGAGGTTGCAGTGAGCTGAGATTGAGCCACTGCTCTCCAGCCTGGGCAACAGAGTGGCCAAAAAGAAAAAAAACACCCCACAGGTCACTCAGGTTAATTTGAGCTTCAAATACAAAACGAATAATGTTTTAGGATAAGGATGTCTCATGCAATATTTGGGTAGTGTTTATACTAAAATTTATTTATTGTGTATCTGAAATTCAAATGTAACTGGGCATCCTGCATTTTATCTACGAGTATTTAACCCTATCCTGGGGGACCTCAATACCCAGCCCACTCTGGGTCTGTGCTCCCAACTCCCTGGTCCAAAGGCAAACCTCCAAGTCCGAAAAGAGAGAGTATCCTTTTACTCAACACAGGGGGGCGCTAGAAGATGGCTTGTTCGCTTTCTTTTCTGTAACTCAGTGTCTAGGGAAGCACCAGCAGGTTGGCTGGCTTGCAACAAATCTCTCCGTACCTGTGAGTCATTTTCCGATGTTCAGGTCTGTAAGAAGCTGATACAGAGTTGGCCACCTCCCTCTTGGGTCTTCCCTTCTGGGGGGCTAACCTAGCGCCTCAGGGGCTCCTCTGTTCTTGCTTCTCCCCTAGGCTCACCTGCCTTCCATTGATGTCATAACTCTATTCTGATATCACAGCCCAGCACTTGGAATTATCCCAGCCAGCCCAGGTTCTGCCCTTAGAGCAACTAAGGCAGGCAGTTGAGTGGGGCGAGGGGGTCGGGGGTGAGGAGGGGGCTGGGTGGCTGGTGGCCCTAGAGGCTGGCCCTAAAGAATACCTGGACAGCCTGCAATCCTATTGCTCCAAAATGAAAATCCTCTAAAAGGTAGGACTTCAAAGACTTTCCTCCTGTTCCTGTTGGCTGTGATCCCACTGAGGTGGAAATAAATTCCCCGGGAGTATGGCGTTGTTGTGGCTCTGTAAACAGCTCTCAGGAAACCTGCTGCCTGTGTGCCTGGGAATGTAAGTGGGCTTGGTCCACTCAACAGTCCTCTCTTGCCATTTGAAGGAATGGCTGCCCGAAGAACAGTATTTCTTACTTATTGTGGGAGTCATTCCTTAGTGCTTGGAGAAGGCCTGCAGATACTGATCCAGCTTTTTCTGTCGCCTCTGTCCTCACTCCCTAAGAAACTGGATGGGAACAGGCTTATGCTGTCCTCAGGACAAAGGGGAAATATAGGTGCATTCAAGCTATTGACCCTCAGACCCCTCGGTCCTGAGGAGGAGAGAAGCCCCGTCCTCCCAACTGGTCGGATGGTATAAAGAGCTCTCTTATGAACTCACTGAGTAAAAATTTGACTGGTATGGATTAAACAACAATAAAAGAAAACCCTGAATAACTTCTCTCTTGCTTTGATGGACATGAAGTCTTCCTGGGGGAGCATGTTAAAACTGCTAATTCCTAGGGCAGGACCACTGAGATTCAGATCCGATGGTCATATGGCACCTAGGAACCCCCATTTTAATTTTTTTTTAATTTAATTTTTTTTTTTTTTATAGAGACAGGGCCTCACCATGTTGCCCATGCTGGTCTCAAACTGCTGGGCTCAGGCAGTTTTCCTGCCTCGGCCTCCCAAATTGCTGGGATTACAGGTATGAGACACCCGGCCCTCCCCCATTTTTATTTTTTATTTTTATTTATTTATTTTTGAGATGGGGTCTTGCTCTGTTGCCCAGGCTGGAGTGCAGTGGTATGATCTCAGCTTACTGCAACCTCCACCTCCCGAGTTCAGACAATTCTCCTGCCTCAGCCTCCCGAGTAATTGGGATGACAGGCATGTGCCACCATGCCTGGTTAATTTTTGTATTTTTAGTAGAGATGGGGTTTCACCATGTTGTCCAGGCTGGTCTTGAACTCCTGACCTCAAGTGATCTGCCCACCTCAGCCTCCCAAACTGCTGGAATTACAGGCATGAGCAACTGCTTCCGGCCTTTGCCCATTTTTGTAATGAACATTCCACACAGGGCTCCTGCCAGCCCTCCAAACCTCTCACTTTGAGAAGCACAGTCTGCTCTTTCAGACTCCCTGGATCGCTTATTGCTGCTAGCTCTCTTCCCCCATCTCCAAATTCCATGTTTTTCTTGGAGGGGGGTTTAATTCAGCTTTACTCCACATATTTATTTAATGTGCTGGATGCAGGAAGACAAAAGTGATGGTGTAGGGCCCTATTGTTCATCAGGTGCATTGTATCTGAGTTTTTGGCCCCTGCTAGGCCTAGGTGCAGCCCCTCTCTCTACCTAAGAAAACCGCTTGTGTCTATATCGGGAGTGCCATACCCTTTCTTCATCAGAGACTTTCTCTTCATGGTTCTCACTCGAACTGAAAAAATGGAATATAAGCATGAATTATTGGTCATTAAAACTGATAGTGGAGCCAGGCATGGCAGCTCATGCCTGTAATCCCAGCATTTTGGGAGGCTGTAGTGGGAGGATCGCTTGAGGCCAGGAGTGCAGAGCAGCCTGGACAACATAGCAAGACCCCATCTTTCAAAAAAAAATAGCTGGGTGTGGTGGCATGCACCTGTAGTCCTACCTATTCGAGAGACTGAGGTGGGGGGATCGCTTGAGCCCAGGAGGTCAAGGCTGCAGTGAGCTATGATCATGCCTGGGTGACAAAGCAAGACCCTTTCTCTAAAAACAAAAACAAAAAACTGGTAGTGGTGAAGGGCGTGGCTCATGGAAGGGATTGGTTTCTGTTTCTCTGGTGACCCTGGAATGAACATTGAATGGCACCTGGCAGGGCAGCCATAGCTCCTTGATCGCTCAGCAGCTCAAGGTGCAAATTCCTTCCTCACCGGCTGCAAATTTGGGCTTTCCCAACAAAGCCACACAGCTTTCTGAACAAATACACATATCTAGGTTAGTTCACAGGGTTTTTAGTTACTGTCTTGCCTGTGTGCTCTTGAAGTTTCCAGCCCTTTGTATTTGGCAGTGTTCAGGCATTCAAGCCTGGAGCCCGTGTAGTGCCAGGGCTTCCCTCCACGCTCTTGGTCCGGTGGAAAGCAGGACGTGTCCTGGCACTTGGGTCTTGGTCTTCAGGTTGCAGAATGGAGGGGTTGACCTCACCTAAACCCTCCAAAAAGCAGATGGTCAGACTCTCTTCCCTTCAAACTCTTCTCTGCCCTGACTCACACCTGGGCCATTTCATCCAGTGAGACTGAGGGAGGAGCAAGGGAGTCCATGTTTCCCCTTCATGATGCCGGGACAGGAAGCTGGACTCAGTCTCCTTCACATGGCCAGGAAGGGGAGTACCTGACCGCCCATCTTGGTTTTGGGAGAGAGAAAAACCAGTGCCCAGTCTGGGAAATGAGGGTTTGGGGGATTGTGATAAAATAGAGGACAGGACTCTGCAGGTCAGGGACAGAGGTGCATCCCGAGGGCTCACTGCAGGCAGGGCCAGGTGGCTCACTGTTTGCAGCTTTAGCTGCACCTTGGATATAGTTGCTGCTCTGTAAACGTGTTGATTGACAGAGGCACAGGTGAAAACCTCAGAACAGTTGTGCTTAAGGATGCTTAAGTTGGGCTTAAGGATGCTAAAAAAACTCTGGGATAGGATTTAATTTTTTTTTTAACTGCTGTTATTATCAGCCTGGCCAACACAGTGAAACCCTGTCTCTACTAAAAATACAAAACAAAACAAAACAAAACAAAACAAAAATTTAGCCGGGCATTGTGGCACGTGCTTGTAATCCCAGGCACTCTGGAGGCTGAGCCAGGAGAATTGCTTGAACCTGGGAGGCAAAGGTTTCAGTGAGCTAAGGTCACGCCACTGCACTCCAGCCTGGGCAACAGAGCGAGACTTTCTTTTTTTTTTTTTTTTTTGAGACAGAGTCTTGCTCTGCCGCCCAGGCTGGAGTGCAGTGGCATGATCTTGGCTCACTGCAAGCTCTGCCTCCCGGGTTCATGCCATTCTCCTGCCTCAGCCTCCCGAGTAGCTGGGACTACAGGCGCCCGCCACCTCGCCCGGCTAGTTTTTTTGTATTTTTTAGTAGAGATGGGGTTTCACCGTGTCAGCCAGGATGGTCTCGATCTCCTGACCTCGTGATCTGCCCATCTCGGCCTCCCAAAGTGCTGGGATTACAGGCTTGAGCCACCGCGCCCGGCCTAGAGCGAGACTTTCTCTCTCTCTCTCTCAAAAAAAAATTGTTGTTGTTATACAGAATAAACAGAAGTGAACAGAAGACTCTCGGGAATCGTTACATACCTGTCATCCAGATGCCACAGTTACCAGCTACCAGCTCATGGCCAGTCTTGTCTCTATGCCTCCATCCTCTTCCTCTATCTAAATCATTTTGAAGCCCATTGCAGAGGTCATAGCATTCCATTTGTTAACATGTCTGGATGTATCTTTAAACGATCAGAATTCAGTTTTGTTTTGTTTTGTTTTTTAACATAACCAAAGTGCTATGATCATATCTAACAAATTAACAGTGGGTTGGAATAAAGCTTATTTAAAGGAGGCAGTCCTCTCCCTGTCTTAGAGAGTTTGTGGGAAGTAGAAAAGGGAATGCAGAGGGCTGAGAAAGGGGCCGCACATGTGCTTCCAGCAGCCAAGCTGGGCTCTGTTCAGTTCAGAGAAACCAAAAAGAGGTTAACAGCTCTCAGATGGGAGAGGATCCGGCCCTTCTCAAGGAAGGAGGGCTGGGCATTGGCAGGATGTGGTCTTCTGACCCTTGGCTTCATTAGGGGCCCTGCAGGGTAAAGGGTGAGGGGTGTGGGTTGGGGAGTTACTAATGGGAGCACAGTCAGTTCCCAGGTATCCACATTTGGAGGAGGAAGAGTCACCAGAAAGTAACAGGAAAATGATGGTCTTGTTCTTTAGGAGGTGTGAACAATTTGGATTTGGAAGTGACCCTATGACCCGTACAGATGGCTGCGGCTTACCCCTGAGAGACCTGTATAAATCAGTGCTAACTGAAAGAGGACCAGGGTAAATGGGTCACCTGTGAGTTTGAACGCATGTGCCGAGCTCAAAGGAGACTGATGTTCAGTTCTCAGAGAAACTGAGTTGGATTTTCACACTGGGGGTGACAGCATTTGTTCTGAGCCCCTCCGCATGGGACTTTAGCCGGCCACCCAAGCCCAGGAGCCAGCCCAGAAGTGGCCACCTTATTTCAGTAGAAAAGTAGGCGTTATGGAATACGCCTCTGGGGGTGGGAGTTCTTCTTATGAAGAGGTCTGAACATAAGAAAAGTGGTTGTCTATAGTTTAAAACATTCTTGCAGCCGGGTGTGGTGGCTCATACCTATAATCCCAGCACTTTGGGAGGTGGAGGCAGGAGGATCACCTGAGCTCAGGAGTTCGAGACCAGCCTGACCAACATGGTGAAACCCCATCTCTACTAAAAATACAAAAGTTAGCTGGGCGTGGTGGTATATGCCTGTAGTCCCAGCTACTCGGGAGGCTGAGGCAAGAGAATTGCTTGAACCGAGAGGCGGAGGTTGCAGTGAGTCAAGATCGCACCATTGCACTCCAGCGTGGGGGACAAGAGCAAGAAACCCCATTTCTTTTTTTTTTTTTTTTTTTTTTTTTTTTTAAGACAGAGTTCTCACGCTGTCGCCTGCACTGGAGTGCAGCTGACCTCGCTCACTGCAAGCTCCGCCTCCTGGGTTCACGGCCCTCCTGCCTCCTTGCCTCCTGAGCAGCTGGGATCATGGTGGCGCCATCAGCCTCCGCTAATTTTTTTTTTTGTATTTTTAGTAGAGACGGGTTTCACTGTGGTCTCGATCTCCTGACTTGTGATCCTCACGCCTTCGCCTCCGCAAGCGGGATTACAGGCTGAGCCACTACCGCAAGAAACTTCATTTCAAAACAAAAAAGCATTGTTGCCATTAAGGTAATTTAAGCATCATTTTCCTGCCAGGGCAATTACCTTGATTACTAATTGTTTCCTTTGTAACTAGAAGGCATAATAGCACTTTCCTTTGTAATTATCAGATTGGAGAAGTTTATTCTTTGTTGCCGTTTAGGTGTTAACCTTCACGTGGATCCGTGGGCATGAGCACCGAACTCTGATGCAGGCAAGGCTGTCAACTCAGGATGTCACTAATTCTAGAGATGGAGGGTCCTGGGGTCCAGACCGGATGCCTGACCTAAACCCGAGGCTGGCAGGACTGTGACATTTCCCTGAATATCCCCTGCATTTCACTTTGTGAGTTTGAGCTTTGACTGGAGATGGTCATGGAAAGGTTGAAGCTGAGTATTCTGGGCTACAGAACTAGAAGGCTGGGCCCTGAGGTGGCCTCTCGGTCAGTCTGCTGAATCACAGTACCATGCCTGGTGGTATGAACAAGTATGGCTTAGTAAAAGGGACACAAAATGTGGGATCCTGGCATTGCTCTTGAGTCACTATGTGACTTTGGACGAGGCCCTCTACCTCTCTAGGCTATTCTTTGCCCATCATAGGGACAAATAATGTCTGTATCATGAGATGGTTGTGAGAGTAAATAACAACAACAACAATATTTTTTAAATTAGGCTGGGCACAGTGGCTTATGCCTGTATTCCTAGCACTTTGGGAGGCTAGGGCAGGCACATCACCAGATGTCCAGAGTTAGAGACCAGCCTAGCCAATATGGCAAAACCCGGTCTCTACTAAAACTACAAAAATTAGCTGGGTGTGGTGGCATGCACCTGTAGTCCCAGCTACTCGGGAGGCTGAGGCAGAAGAATCACTTGAACCCAGGAGGCAGAGGTTGCGTGAGTGGGGATTGCACCACTGCACTCCAGCCTGGGAAACAGAGTGAGACTCCATCTCAAAAACCAAAAAAAAAGTTAAATTAAATTCAATAATACAAAACAAGTCTAGGTGAGAGGGAACCATGTGGAGCAGCCTCCAAATGCCAGTCATCATCACTACCATTCCAGGCTCTTCAGCTCAGGTCCTTAGTTGACAACAGATCTGTGTGTGATGGTCTTATGCTTGTGGGATGTCTTCTACCCACACTGGATACACCTGCATAGACAGTGATACGGTTCGGTTGTCTCCCACCCAAATCTCACCTTGAATTGTAATTACCGCCATGTGTTGAGGGTGGGGCCAGGTAGAGATAATTGAATCATGAGGTGGTTTCTCCCATACTGTTCTTGTGGTAGTGAATAAGTCTCGCAAGATCTGATGGTTTATAAAGGAGAGTTCCTCTGCACATGCTCTCTTGCCTGCCGCCATGCAAGATGTGAATTTGATCCTCATTCACCTTCCATCACGGTGTTTCTTTTGTTTGTTTGTTTGTTTTTGAGATGGAGTCTCACTCTGTTGCCCAGGCTAGAGTGCAGTGGTGCAATCTCAGCTCACTGCAACGCCCGCCTCCCAGGTTCAAGCAATTCTCAGGCCTCAGCCTCCCGAGTAGCTGGGATTACAGGCATGTGCCACCATGCCTGGCTAATTTTTATATTTTTTAGTAGAGACAGGGTTTCACCATGTTGGCCAGGCTGATGAACTCCTGACCTCAAGTGATCTACCCGTCTCGGCCTCCAAAACTGCTGGGATTACTGGCATGAGCCACCGGGCTGGCTGCCTTCTGCCATGATTGTGAGGCCTCCCCAGCCATGTGGAACTGTGAGTCCATTAAACCTCTTGCCTTTATAAATTACCCAGTCTCAGGTATGTCCTTATTAGCAGCATGAGAACAGACTAATATAGATAGGGATCTGTTTTACTAATTAGTTTTTTAAAAATTATTTTTTCATGGTTTTCTATCCAGGGTCAATTGGTAGCAGGGAACAAAACCCCGCTGAGACTGGCTGAAGCACAAGTGGGGCCTGTGCTCAGGGTGCAGAAAGTGGAGCATCCATAGGGAGAGGTGTGTCCACAGCTGCTCTCTCTGACACCCCCATTTCTAGTTCTCTCCCGGTGTCCCCTCTGTGTCCTTTCCCTCTGTAGCCTGGCTTCTTTGTTCCTCCGTAATTTCGTTTTGTAGCTGGGCCTGGCCTGGCCTGGCTCTTGCCTGGCCTTGTGGCTGCCATATCTGGCTCCAGCTTCAAATTCTTGGGTGAGAGGCTCTGGCACAGCTCAGAGCAGGCTCCCTGCCCTGGCCCGATCCAGCATGGGCAAAGCAGGGCAAGGTCATGCCTGAGGGGCTCCATGTCCACTGAGGCTGCCCCCTCACCTGTGTCCAGCCCAGGCCAAGGAACCATGGTGGGCTCAGACCCTCCTCTGGAGGGAGGCCAGGCTGACAGGTAGGCATGACAACCACAGATTGTGGAAGAGAAGCCTTGGAAGACAAGACAAGTTGCTGAAGGCACAGGCAGGAATCATGGAAGCTTCCAGAGGCTCCGGAGGGGCAACCTGGGGTGCTGGGGAGGGCCTGATGAGCACAGGAAGGGCTGAGTCCAGTGGAGGCTGGCTCTTGGCAGCACAGTGGTGGCCCCGTCCATGTATGGTACACCTGAATACAGTGGCACCAGCAGCCCAAGGCTTCCATGCGGTTTCAGAGCCTTGGGCTGGTGTGAGCTACTGTACTCCTTTGTAGGGGCCACTGCCAGTGGGGCTGCCAGTAGGTGGGATCCAGACTGGCTTCCTCTGTCAGCCTAGGTTGCTTCCCTTGTTCTGTGGCCAGTGGTCTCGGGTGAAGGATATCTGTTTGCAACATGAGGTCCACTGCAGATGATTTGAAAAACCATGGGTCCAGAGCTTCCACCTGAATCGGGATTGGCTGTAGAAACTGAGGCTGAGCTTGAAGGTGGGAAGGGCTCAGGCTTGGGCTCAGGCTATGGCAAGAGGCAGGACCTGGCTGTTTCATGATCTCCCTGCTCTCCACAGCTTGGAGCCAGTTCTCCTTCCATGGAAAGGACAGAGGCTGTGCTCCTCCACAGGCCTCAATGCCTAGACACAGAAGGAACATTCTCTCCAGCCCCCAGATGTTTGGTGCGCACAGTGTCATACCAGTAACCTGCCTTAGTCCAGGTGAGAGCAGAGAAGGGTACAGTGGCCATCAGGCAGCCGCAAGTCAGAGAATCAGACCAGAGACAAGCCCCTGGGGCAGGCTGTGCTCTGACCTTGCAGGCTGGAGTTGACAATTCACTGCGGCCTCAGGCACTGCCCTCTGGAGAGCCTAGGATGGATCCTGCAAGTTGCGACTCCCGTGGGTGAGCTCTGGTTTTAGTGACTGAGTGGTGGGTTTTCCTCCCCCCACAGTAGCCGCCTTACATTTTTCTTTGGAAGACAGTCAGAAACACTTGACTGCTCAGAAATAAGATAGCCTCTCCTGAGGAACGAGGGTTTTCATTTTAATTAGGCTCTTCAGTCTTGGTACCGTGCCTGCCGTGGAAGACCTGCAGCCACAAATGAGCCCATCTCGCCTTGTCTCTGTTAAGCCCCAGAAGCGGGGAGGCCAGGCTGGCCCGTGGGATGGATGTCTTGTCATGAGTGAGGCAGCTCTGTGTCATAGAGAACTGTGCAGAGATGTCTTGTGAGCTCAGCCAGAAGTGTCACCTTCAGGGCCTGGCCACAGGAGCCCTTGAGTCCTACCTGTCCTAGGAGCAGCCCTGCTGGCTCTGGGCGAGCCTGGGACTGGTTAGGCCTGGCTTTGAGGCCACTCTGAGGTCTGGGTTTCCCTCTCCTCAGCTGAGTGGTGTCTTCTGTGGCCTCTGCCTCTCTTGACCTCAGCTTCTTGGCTGTTAGCTGGCATGAGCCCCAGGTACTATGAGGTGTCACACACCACACAGGCAATGGCTGCTGTTTTAAATGCATTTTTTTTTGGTTTGTTTGTTTTGAGATGGAGTCTTACTCTGTTGCCCAGGCTGGAGTGCAGTGGCGTGGTCTTGGCTCACTGCAACCTCCGTCTCCTGGGTTCAAGCAATTCTCCTGCCTCAGCCTTCCGAGAAGCTGGGATTACAGGCTGCCTGCCACCATGCCCAGCTAATTTTTGTCTTTTTATTATAGACAGGGTTTCACCATTTTGGCCCGGCTGGTTTCAAAATCCTGACCTTGTGATCCACTTGCCTCGGCCTCCCAAAGTGCTGGGATTAAAGGCATGAGCGACCGAGCCTGGCCTGTTAAACGCATTTTTTTTTTTTTTAGATGGAGTTTCACTCTTGTTGCTCAAGCTGGAGTGCAATGGCATGATCTTGGTTCACTGCAACCTCCGCCTCTTGGGTTCAAGCAATTCTCCTGCCTTTGCCTCCCGAGTAGCTGGGCTTACAAGCATGCGCCTGGTCTCGAACTCCTGACCTCAGGTGATTCACCTGCCTCAGCCTCCCAAAGTGCTAGTATTACAGGCGTGAGCCACCGTGCCTGGCCTGTTAAACACCTTTTTATCCAGGACACCCTCCTGACTCCCCAGCGCAGGTCGGCTTCCCATGTAGTGGGAAGAGTGCTATACGACTCCATGGCACCCACCCCAGTTGCACTGATTATTCACCTGTACACTTATTTAATGTTTGACTTCCCTGATAATCCATAGCAACAGAAGGGTGGGGATTGTGACAACTGGCTTGCCACTGAATGCCCGGTAACTAGCACCCTGCTTGTCTCAGAGTAGACATGCTTGAATTATTTGTTGGAGGAATCGGGGGAGGGAAGAAGGGAGAGAGGACTGCATGAATGAATGAGTGTGAGAAGTGGGCGCTGGTGCTCTGGCCAGACACAGTGGTCACTCTGGTCCACAGGCTCTGGGTGTAGAGCCTCTGGGCCACTTGGATAAGCAGTCTCGAGGTCCTCACAGAGCCAGCTTGGAAGAGCAAGTCCTTCCAAAGGATAGCTCCGAGTGTGGGAGGCCAGGAGGGACTTCAGGGTGACTCCAGAGAGCTAAGCTAGAGAGGCACTCCAGCAGGGGCAGTGGAGTCCTTAGCAGGGGGCAGTCCAGGGGCAGTCACCATATTAGCCCTCCAGCTGCTGTCATTTGTGTGAAGTGCAGTGGGGGCCAGGGATACTTGGCTGTCGTGATAACACAGGTGTCTGAGTTTTTGCCTATGCAAGATCAATGCTTAATGGTCTTCCTCTCCCAAGTGGAGGACTGGTGTCATGGATGGTCAGGACAGTCCTGACCACCAATGAGATGTGGCTCATAAGAGAGAGAAGGCAAGGCTTGGACTCCCCAGGGGGGCTGGGCCCTTCCTTGGCTACTTAGCTGTGGTACCTGGGCAAGCCCACCAACTCCTCCAAGCTCTAGCTGCCTTGTCTCTAAAACAGGGACAGTTCCAGCCCTAGCCTACCTGACGACCACTGTGGGGACAAAGGAGAGTGTGCTGGTGAAAGGGTTGCCTAGGATCACCATTGGGGTAGCTGTCGTTTACAGGGATAGCCAACAATAAAGTTGGGCCCCTCTCAGATCCTCTGTGAGGTGACGGTGATTGTGGAGGGCATTGTCATTGGAGGAAGTGCCCAGGCATCGAGCTAGCCAGGTGGTTTGTGTTATGAATGTGCCACCACCTGGGGCCCTTCAGTCAGAATGCTAGGAGCAAAAGATGTGTCCCTAAACATTTCTGCCTTTTAAGAAAACTGCTTCAAGTTTTGTACAAATATTCAATGGAAAAAGAAAAGCACAGACGGTGCAAATCTCCTCAGATCTACTAACCCAGCAGTAATGACAGTTAAATCTTCACTCCAAGTATTCTGGACAATCTAGATATAGAATTTTATATCAGTGGGATAATCCCGATGTTTGGTTTTATAACTGACTCATTAAACTTGACAATATGTTATGGACATTCCAGGTCAGTGAGTATACATCTGTGGCACCACTTTTTCTAAAAAGATAAATTTTATTGTGTACACTTAGGGCATTCAGTAGATAATAAAATGGTTACCAAACAATGAGTAACTATGTGAGATGATAGCATCACTTTTTATAGTATTTTATTATGGAAAATATTTAACATTTCTATGCATGTAGATATACACATATATGGTCCAGTTCTCATCACTTAGCTTTCAGTGATGTTCAATTATGGCCAATCTTATTTCATCTCAGCCCTATTTCCCCCGTTATTACTATTTTAATATTGTGATAAATACATACAACATTGAATTTTCCATTAAAGGCATTTAGTACATTCACAGTGTTGCGCAGCCATCACCTCTGCCTAGCTCCAGAACATTTTCATCATTCCAAAGGAAACCCTGCACCCACTAAGCAGTGACTCCCCATTTCCTCTCTCTCAGCCGCTGGCAACCACTAATCTACTTACCCCGCTATTATTTTACAGCAAACCACGTCTGCGCACATTTCACTGTGCATCTCTAAAAAACCAGGACTCTTTTAAAAACATAAATTCGGCCAGGTGCAGTGACTCATGCCTGTAATCCCAGCACTTTGGAAGGCTGAGGCAGGCGGATCACTTGAGGTCAGGAGTTCAAGACCAGCCTGGCCAACATGGTGATACCCCATATCTACTAAAAATACAAAAAAACAAAACCAAAAAAAATTGGCTGGGCGTGTTGGTGAGTGTCTGTACTTGGGAGGCTGAGGCAGCTACTTGGGAGAGGCTGAGGCAAGAGAATCACTTGAAGCTGGGAGGCAGAGGTTGCAGTGAGCCGAGATCGTGCCACTTCACTCCAGCTTGGGTGAAAGAGGGAGACTCTGTCTCAAAACACAAACAAACAAAAAAACACATAAATTCAAGACCACATTCATACCTGAAATCACAATTCTTTAATATCATTGTTCAAATCCCTAATTATAAATATCATTGTTTTCAATTTTTAATTTTTGTGGGCACATATAGGTGTATATATTTATGGGGTACATAAGATGTTTTTTGGGGGGAGGTTTTTTTTTTTTTTTTTCCTGAGACAGTGTGTTGCTCTATTGCCCAGGCTGAAGTGCAGTGGTGCCATCTCGGCTCATTGCAACTTGCCGCCTCCCAGGTTCAAGCGATTCTCCTGCCTTAGCCTCCCGAGTAGTGGGACTACAGGCAGGCATCACCACACCTGGCTAATTTTTGTGTTTTTAGTAGAGATGAGGTTTTGCCATGTTGTCCAGGCTGGTCTTGAACTCCTGACCTCTAGTTATCTTCCCACTTCAGCCTCCCAAAGTGCTGGGATTACAGGTGTGAGCCACTGTGCCCAGTCTCATTTTTCTTTTTCTTTTCTTTTCTTTTTTTTTTCTTTTTCTTTTCTTGAGACAGGGTCTCACTCTGTCACCCAGACCGGAGTGCAGTGGTGTGTACTCAGCTCACTGCAACCTCCACTTTCTGGGCTCAAGCAATCCTCCCACCTCAGCCTCCCAAGTAGCTGGGACCACAGGTGCATGCCACCATGCCTGACTAATTTTTGTATATTTAGTAGAGATGGGATTTCACCATGTTGCCCAGGCTGGTCTCCAACTCCTGAGGTCAAACGATCTGCCCGCCTGTCTCCCAACATGCTGAGATTACAGGTGTGAGTACTGCACCTGGCCTAATAAATATCATTGTTAATGGTGCATGATATTTCCTTAAATAGATATAACGTACTTCACTGAAACATTTTTGAAAATGTTTGCCAGTTCGTTCAGTTCCATTCTGGTTGTTGGCAGTATTTCTCTATTATCAACAGAAGGCACTGGGACAAGCATTTCTGTGCTCACATTTTTTTTTTTTTTTTCCTTTTTGGAACTGGTATGGTTATTTCCTAAGGGTGAATTCTTAGAAAAGGGATGACTGGGTCAAGTGCATGCTTCACATTTTGATACTGTTGCTGAGTTATCCTCCATCAATGTTGTTCCAGTTTACACTCCCCTTGGCAGAAAATGTATGACTTAGTTAAGGGAAGATACTTCCTGGAAATATTCACATGTTAATCCTTTCCCCTAGCTCAAGTAAAAGTACCACTACTGCCCAAGACCATGGGAACCCCACTCTTGCATCAGCATGACCTGGATGTGAGACCTGGAGTCAAAGGAGATCATTTTGGAGCTTTAAGATTACTGGGATTACAGGGCGTGGTGTCTCACGCCTGTAATCCCAGCACTTTGGGAGGCTGAGGTGGGTGGATCATGAGGTCAGGAGATCGAGACCATCCTGTCTAACACAGTGAAACGCCATCTCTACTAAAAATACAAAAAATTAGCTGGACGTGGTGGCGGGCGCCTGTAGTCCCAGCTACTCGGGAGGCTGAGGCAGGAGAATGGTGTGAACCCGGGAGGCGGAACTTGCAGTGAGCCGAGATGGCGCCACTGCACTCCAGTCTGGGAGACACAGTGAGACTCTGTCCAAAAAAAAAAAAAAAAAAAAAAAAAGATTTGACTGCCCTACTCGATTTCAGATATGCATAGGGCCTGTGGCCTCTTTGTTTTGGCCAATTTCTCCCATTTGGAATGGCTGTATTTGCCAATGCTTGTACCCCCATTGTGTCTAGGAAGTAACTAACTTGCTTTGGGTTTTACAGGCTCATAAGCAGAAGGGACTTGCTTTGTCTCAGATGAGACTTTGGACTGTGGAGTTTTGAGTTAATGCTGAAATGAATTAAGACTTTGGGGGACTGTTGGGAAGGCATGATTGGTTTTGAAATGTGAGGACATGAGATTTGGGAGGGGCCAGGGGTGGGATGATATGGTTTGGCGGTGTCCCCACTCAGATCTCAGCTTGAATTTCCACGTGTTCTGGGAGGGACCCGGTGGGAGGTGGTTGAATCATGGGGCAGGTCTTTCCCGTGCTGTTCTCATGATAGTGAATAAGTCTCACAAGATCTGATGGTTTTTAAAAAGGGGTGTTTGCCTGCACAAGTTATCTTCTCTTGTCTGCTGCCATGTGAGACGTGCCTTTTACCTTCCACCATGATCGTGAGATCTCCCCAGTCACGTGGAGCCGTAAGTCCATTGAACCTCTTTCTTTTGTAAGTCTCCCAGTCTTGGATATGTCTTTATCGGCAGCGTGAAAACGGACTAATACAACTACTCTTCCCTCTGTAAAGAAATGCCTGGTCACACTGGGCTGAGGGTCTCCCAGATGCAGTAGCAGCTCAAGGCCATTGCTTGATAACCAGATGCTGGATAAAAATGCCATCGTGCCCACAGCAACAGCCCATGCAGCCCTTCTGCTAAGGGAGGGCCGGGAGCAATCAGGGAGAGTGATGATAGCAGCTGGGGAGAGCAAGCAGACAGAAAGCCCTATTAGTGAAGCTGGGCTGGTTCACACACGTGCTTATCAGTCTGGAAGCCCAGGAAGCGGGGGAGGAAATCAATGCTCTGTCTTTTGGAGGAGAGGAAGAAGGAATTGGTGAAAAAAATGATCCTCCACTATTCACTTCAACTTGATTTTCTATGCTATTAAAAAGGTTGTAGTGACATTAAAGGAGTTTATTTATTTATTTAAGACAGAGTTTCACTCCATCACCCAGGCTGGAGTGCATTGATGCAATCACAGTTCACTGCAACTCCGCCTCCCAGGTTCAAGAGATTCTTGTGCCTCAACCTCCCGAGTAGCTGGGAGTATAGGCATGCACTAGCATGCCCGACTAATTTTTGCTTTTGTTTTTGTTTTTGTTTTTAGTAGAGATGGGGTTTCACCATGTTGGCCAGGCTGCTTTCTTTCTTTCTTTTTTTTTTTTTTGAGATGGAGTCTTGCTGTGTGGCCCAGGGTGGAGTGCAGTGGCGCGATCTCGGCTCACTGCAAGCTCCGCCTCCCGGTTTCACGCTATTCTCCCGCCTCAGGCTGCTTTCAAACTCCTGACCTCAAGTGATCCGCTCGCCTTGGCTTCCCAAAGTGCTTACAGGTGTGAGCCACGGCACCCAACATTAAAGGAGATTTAAAAGAAGAAATAAAAATATTGCCATGATCTTAGCCATATGCTGTTTCTTCAGGACCTGCTCATACTGCCCGTGTGCAGGTGTGTGTGTGCACACACACACGCACACACACACCCCACTGACAGCACTGCGACCACCACTGTGTTCTTTCCCCGGGCATTCCAGCAACATCAGCATGCTGGCTGCTCTTCAGTTTTTGTTGTCACTTTCTGCTTTTGCTTCTGCTCTGTGGACAGTCTGGCCCCAGTTTTCTTATCCTGTCGTCCAGTGGTTGGACACTTGAGCAGCCTCGGGTTACGGCCTGTCTGTGCCATGTCCATGCTTGAGCTCCCTTCATTGGTAACACTTTCCTAGGGAAAATTCTATTGGGTAGTGGATGTGAATGGTATTGTGGCTCTGGATTTCTCCTGTCCTCTAGCCCAGTTGTTTTAAAAAATAGAAGTGAGTGCCTCCCCAGGAAGGCACAAGATACCCACTACAGTACGAGAGGAAAACATTAGAAGTTCTATTCAGGCCGGGTGCGGTGGTTCACACCTGTAATACCAGCACTTTGGGAGGCCGAGCCGGGCGGATCATGAGGTCAGGAGATCAAGACCATCCTGGCTAACACGGTGAAACCCCTTTTCTACTAAAATTACAAAAAATTAGCCGGGCGTGGTGGCGGGCACCTGTAGTCCCAGCTACTCGGGAGGCTGAGACAGGAGAATGGCATGAACCCAGGAGGCGGAGCTTGCAGTGAGCCGAGATTGCGCCACTGCACTCCAGCCTGGGCGACAGAGCAAGACTCTGTCTCAAAAAAAAAAAAAAAATTTAAAAATTAGCCAGACGTGGTGGCAGGCACTTGCAATCCCAGCTACTTGGGAGACTGAGGCAAGAGAGAATCACTTGAACCTGGGAGGCAGAGGTTGCAGTAAGCCGAGATTGCCCCACTGCGCTCTAGCCTTGGCAACAGAATGAGACTCTGTCTCAAAAAAAAAAAAAAAATACTGATTTAATTTTATCTTTTAAAATTTTTGGTTTCATATATATATACGGAGTTTTGCTTTTTTGCCCAGGCTGGAGTGAAGTGGTGCAATCTTGGCTCACTGCAACCTCTGCCTGCTGGGTTCAAGTGATTCTCCTGCCTTAGTCTCCCAAGTTGCTGGGATTACGGGAGCCCACAACCACACCCAGCTAAGGTTTTGGTTTTTTTTTTTGTATTTTTAGTAGAGACGGGGTTTTGCCATGTTGGTCAGGCTGGTCTTGCACTCCTGACCTCAGGTGATCTGCCCGCCTCGGCCTCCCAAAGTGCTGGGATTACAGGCATGAGCCATGCCCGGCCTTAAAATTTTAGTTTTTATATATGTTGTATAATATACATAAAGTGTAAGTCAAGTAGTACAATATATGTATAATCTATAAACCATTATTCATATAGTAAGGGCTCATGTTTCTTGGATGGGGCCATTTGCAAATGCCTCCAGAGGGTGGTCCCGGGTGGTATGGTCACCTAGCACACTCCTGCCTCAGTCTCTTGGCCTCCCTTCCCTTCCTGGGTACACTTGCAGCTGCAGGAGCTGGACAAAGTAACCCCAAGTGACAAGAACCCACATCTTGCCCTTACTGAGAAAGTGCCAGAGAGAAAAGAAAGTACCTTTTTTGAAAGTATCCTCAGTTCCTTTCTAGAATGTAGTAGAAATAGAGCTGAGGGGACAAAGGAGGGGTCCAGTCTCATGCTTGAGGGGTGGGGACCCATAGGACCCCCAGCCTCTTTGGTGACTGGGCGGTCTTTCCCTCGGTGATGGCTGGTCCTTGCTGCCCACCCTGGCCCACCTGGGCAGCCCCTGCTCTTTGCGCCTCTCTCCCCACACCTGTGACACAGAAGTCCAGCTTGTCCTCCCTCCTCAGGCTCTCTCTTGCCCTTTGGTGTTCCTTTCCTCATTATTTTTCCTTTTAGATGCGTGTTTCATGTGTGCCAGACAGATTCTCATTCTGTATGAAGCAAAAACCTTTCATCTCTTTGTAGTCAATTCAAAGCCAAATCAAGATGCCAGAATTGAAGGATCATTCAGGCTGAGTGTTCAGTCCTTGAGGGGCCCACAGCCCTGGGTGAGCAGAAAGGCACTGTTATTTAGCATTATTTGAAAACCACCAGTTGCCTGGTACCATTTCCTGCACCCCAGTGCTAATGCTTCTGCTGCTAATATGCCACAGTGATCCATTTCCTCTCAGAATGTGGCACAGTGAAGATCCAGTAGCATGTCCTGTGAAAAATTTCATCCAGCAGTGCCACAGCTGCTGAGGAGTCAACCTCATCCGTGAGTTTTCCTCAGCCCCTGCTATGTATAAAGAACCCAACATACATGACACGGGGTAAATGCCACAGCTCTGGGACTCTGGCATTTTCCACATTGTTGTAATGCACCCAGGCTACTAAGACTTCACTGAACTGTTTTCTGTTTGTTTGTTTGTTTCATTTTGTTTTTTTTTTTGAGATGGAGTCTTACTTTGTTGCTGAGGCTGGAGTGCAGTGGAGCGATCTCAGCCCACTGCAACCTCCACCTCCCAGGTTCAAGCAATTCTTATGCCACAGCCTCCCAAGTAGCTGGGATTACAGGCGCCCACCACCGTGCCTGGCTAGTTTTTGTATTTTTAGTAGAGACGGTGTTTCGCCATGCTGGCCAGGCTGGTCTTGAGCTCCTGACCTCAGGTGATCCGCCCATCTTGGCCTCCCAAAGTGTTGGGATTACAGGCATGAGCCACCGTGCCCAGACTACAACTAAACTGTTTAAATTGAACCCCTTTGGCATTTGTGGATCTAAGGTCTGGTGTTTCAAACAACTCAAAAGTAAAATCCTCCAGTGGGCTGACCAGGGAGCTGGGCTTTCAGCAGGAGATGGGAAGCCTGACCACAGAAGGTTCTGTGTCTCATGTACAATTTTTATTTTAATATTTAAAATGGTGGTTTTTTTTTTTTTTTTTTTTTTTTTTGAGACAGAGTTTCACTCTCGTCACCCAGGCTGGAGTGCAGTGGTGCCATCTCGGCTCACTGCAACCTCTGCCTCCCGGGTTCAAGAAATTCTCCTGCCTCAGCCTCCCAAGTAGCTGGGATTACAGGCACCCACCACCATTCCTGGCTAATTTTTGCTTTTTGTTTTTTGTTTTTTAGTAGCGACGGGGTTTCACCATGTTGCCCAGGCTGATCCTGAACTCCTGACCTCAGGTGATCCACCCACCTCGGCCTCCCAAAGTGCTGGGATTACAGGCGTGAGCCACCACATCCCGCCAATGTTTTTGTTTTCTACATCCACTCATACACATAGGAAGGGAGTATGGAAGTCATGCTTCTCTCAAAAAACAGCAGCCCTGCTCCCCCCACCTTCCTCTCTTTCCATCCTGCTCCCCAAGGCAGCCATTCCTGACTTTAGTTAATGCCCTGGTTCATGCCACACACTGAGTCATTTGTCCTGTGGCTCAGGCCCCAGCCTGAGGTGTGTTTGTGGAGAGACACAGGAACACCAGCTTGAGAAGGTGATGTGCGATCACAAATGGAATCCTATCTGATATACCTCTGCCTCCTGCAAAGATCCAGGGGATGTGAATGGTGACACTGAGTGGACTGTGGACTCCACTGGCCTCAAGTGGGCTGACTGGGGAGCGCGTCTGCCCAGTAGGGGAAGGTGGGGACTGGTGGTAAAGTGAGCCAAGAGAACACTGGGCTTCTAGCAGGAGACAGCAGGTCTGACCACAGGAAGGTTCTGGGCCTCCAGTCTCAACAGGCTTGCAGTGATTGTCCCAGCTGGAGGATGTGGGGAATATAAAGTTTCCTGATGGATAACCACTCTTTTTGTTTTCAATCCATGTCTTAAAAAAACCAAAATCATAGACTGGGCACAGTGGCTCATGCCTATAATCCCAGCACTTTGGGAGGCCGAGATGGGTAGATCACTTGAGGCCAGGAGTTGGAGACCAGCCTGGCCAACATGGTGAAACCCCATCTCTACTAAAAATACAACAATTAGCCAGGCGTGGTGGTGGGCACCTGTATTCCCAGCTATTTGAGAGGCTGAGGCAGGAGAATCTCTTGAACCCAGGAGGTGAAGGTTGCAGTGAGCCGAGATCAAGCCACTGCACTCCAGCCTGGGTGACAGAGCGAGACTCTGTCTCAAAAACAAAAAATCAAAACTGGCAAGCAGTAAACTGCCTATAGTGTACAGTCAGATAAGTTTTGACATTTATGCACCCATGAAACCATCGCCACAATCAAGATAATGTACACATTCATCACTCAAATTCTCTCCATGCCCTTTTATAATTCCTCTTCAGCCTCTTCCACCTCTCCCAGACAACCACTAATCTACTTTCTCATGTGATCGTTTGCATTTTCTAGGATTTCTTTTTTTTTTTTTTTTTTTAAGACGATGTTTTCAATCTTGCTGCCCAGGCTGAAGTGCAGTGGCACAATTTTGGCTCACTGCAACCTCTGCCTCCTGGGTTCAAGCAATTCTCCTGCCTCAGCCTCCAGAGTAGCTAGAATTACAGGCATGCGCCACCATGCCTGGCTAATTTGTTGGTATTTTTAGTAGAGATGAGGTTTCACCACGTTGGCCAGGCTGGTCTCAAACTCCTGACCTCAGGTGATCCACTTTGGCCTCCCAAAGTGCCGGATTACAGGTGTGAGCCACTGCGCCCGGCTGCATTTTCTAGGATTTCATACAAATGGGATTGTACTGCATGTACTCTAGTTGGCTTTTGTCACCCAGCGTAACAGTTTTGAAATCCATCTGTGTTGTTGCCCGCATCACTAGTGTGTTGCTTTTTATTGCTGAGTAGTGCTCCATTGTGTGGACGCACCAGTGTGTTTATCTGTTGCCTGTGGATGAACGTTTGAGTTGTTTCCAGGTTCGGCCATAACAGAGCTGCGGTTAACATTTGTGTACAAATCTTTCTGTGGACATATGTGGTTTTTTTTCTCTTGAGTAAACAGGAATAGAATGGCTGGCTCATAGGGTAGATATATTTTTAACTTTCTAAGAAATTGACACATCATCTTCCAAAGTAGTTATACCATTTTACCTTCCCATAAGCAGTGTGGGAGTGTCCCAGGCTGGGGGACAAAATCAGCCATCCCAAGACAACCCAAGGAAGTGTCAAACACAGGTTCTCCTGATGAGCAACTACTCATTTTGCCTTTTCAAAAATGATTGTATGGCCGGGCGCGATGGCTCACACCTGTAATCCCAGCACTTTGGGAGGCTGAGGCGGGTGGATCACGAGGTCAGGAAATCGAGACCATTCTGGCTAACACGGTGAAATTCTATCTCTACTAAAAAAAAAATACAAAAAAAAATTAGCTGGGCGCATGGTGGATGCCTGTAGTCCCAGCTACTGGGGAGGCTGAGGCAGGAGAATGGCGTGAACCTGGGAGGCGGAGCTTGCAGTGAGCCAAGATCGCGCCACTGCACTCCAGCCTGGGTGACAGAGTGAGACTCCGTCTCAAAACAAACAAAAACAAAACAAAACAAAAAAAACCCAAAAACTATAGTATGTTTTCTCAGGCATGACAGTGTCTGATATGTCCTTTCTGCTTCAAATAGTAGGGAACCTGTGGCTTTTTTTTTTTTTTTTTTTTTCTGGAGAAAAGGCAAATTATTGTGGATACAGGGAGAATCACAGGGTAATTGCCCAGGAACCCGTGTGCATATGGTCCTATTCATTGGTATCTGGGGCAATTTAGTGAAGGCAGCTCACTGCAGACACAGGATCTTGCTTCTCCCTGTTTTCATTCCCCGAGGACATAAAATACCACATCTCCGAGGCAGAGAGAGCTCCTTTTTTTTTTTTTTAGACAGAGTCTTGCTCTGTGGCCCAGGCTGGAGGAGTGCAGTGGTGCGATCACAGCTCACTGCAACCTACAAACCTCCACCTCCTAGGTTCAAACGATTCTCCTGCCTCAGTCCCAAGTAGCTGGGACTATAGGCGTGTGCCATCATGGCTGGCTAATTTTTGTATTTTTAGTAGAGACAGGGTTTCACCATGTTGGCCAGGCTGGTCTCGAACTCCTGACCTCAAGTGATCCACCCACTTTGTCCTCCCAAAGTGCTGGTATTACTGACATGAGCCACTAAGCCAGGCCAGAGAGCATATTTTGTCTAAAGGTAAATTAATAACTGCAATACCGGTAATACTGTTGCTTCCCATATCTGCCTGGTCATGTAAAATCTTTGCCACTGGGAATGCTTGCATAAGAACGCAACTTACAGAGATTTCTTAGAAATAGAAAAACCGTGACACCTCGATGCAAATGTGCCTTTTCTCAACCTGGCGCTCTTGCTCGCAACATTGCCCCTTGACCCTGGAAGCTTCCTAGGGCAATACCTATTTAGGGAAACCAACTGGTGCTGAAGAGGAGAGCTTGGGTCTGGGAAATGCCCATTTTAATCACTTGGGACCGTGTTTCTTGAAAGTGGCCTTAAGTGTGTATCTGCAGAATGACTGTTTCCTTCTAGGAAGAGGCTTCAGAAGCAGGGATGGCATCTTTAGGATTGATGTAGGTTTCTATGATCCTGTCCTGAGTGTTTAGTTTCACAAAGGCCTGTTTTTTAAAATACTGCAGGTACAAATCCTAGATTTTCATTCTTAGCACTAGAATGGCATTTCCAGAAACAGATTTATGTATCTCTAGGAATTCACTTAGTGATGAAAGTACCATTCAAATCACTTGGAAAAGAAGGGACCATTCAACAAGTTTTATTTTATTTATTTATTTATTTATTTATTTATTATTTTGAGACAGGGTCTCTCTCTGTCACCCAGGTTGGAGTGCAGTGGCACGATCACAGCTCATTGCAGTCTTGACCTTCTAGGACCAAGTGATCCTCTCACCTCAACCTCCTGAGTAGCTGGAACTACAGGCACATGCCACCATGCCTGGCTAATTTAAAAAAACTTTTTTTTTTTTGAGACGGAGTCTTGCTCTGTTGCCCAGGCTGGAGTGCAGTGGTGCAATCTCAGC
Source organism: Papio anubis (assembly GCF_008728515.1). Taxonomy (NCBI): domain Eukaryota; kingdom Metazoa; phylum Chordata; class Mammalia; order Primates; family Cercopithecidae; genus Papio; species Papio anubis. Next base: position 19,929,486 of record NC_044991.1, on the reverse strand, counting down.
TCACTGCAACCTCCACCTCCCAGGTTCAAGCGATTCTCCTGCCTCAGCCTCCTGAGTAGTTGGGATTACAGGCATGCACCACCACACCTGGCTAATTTTTTTATTTTTAGTAGAAATGAGGTTTTACCATGTAGGCCAGGCTGGTCTTGAACTCCTGACCTCAGGTTATCTGCCCACCTTGGCCTCCCAAAGTGCTGGGATTACAGGTATGAGCCACTGCACCCGGCCTCCTTATTGTTCTTTAATTTTTAAAATGTACTGGAGTTTTCTCTTCCATGTAAATGTTAGAATCAGCTTAAGTTGTATTAAAAATACCTCATTGGGATTTTGTTTGGTATTACATTTTAATCATAGATTTAAATTTTCCTCTGTAACCAATGTAATGTGTGGGCCATGTTTTGGAGCAGAGAGAACCTTGCACACATTAATGCTTAATCTTTCTGGCCGGGCACAGTGGCTTATGCCTGTAATCCCAGCACTTTGGGAGGCCAAGGCAGGTGGATCACCTGAGGTCAGGAGTTTGAGACCAGTTGGCCAACATGGTGAAAGTCTGTCTAATAAAAATACAAAAAAAAAAAAAAAAAAAAATTAGCTGGACATGGTGGCCGGTGCCTGTAATCCCAGCTACTCAGGAGGCTGAGGCAAGAGAATCACTTGAACCCAGGAGGTGGAGGTTGCAGTGAGCCGAGATTGCACCATTGCACTCCAGTGTGGGTGATAGAGTGAGACTTCGTCTCAAAAAAAAAAAAAAAAAAAACTTAATCTTTCTGATTTAGAAAACTTGCTTTCTTGCTAAATTTTATAGAGGCTAGTGATATGGTTTGGCTCTGTATCCCCACCCAAATCTCATCTCAAATTGTAATCCCCACATATCCAGGGAGGGACCGAGCTGGAGGTGACTGGATCATGGGGGCAGACTTCCCCCCTGCTGTTCCAGTCATAGTGAATGAGTCCTCATGAGATCTGGTTGTCTGATAAGTGTCTGGCGCTTCCCCATGCTCCTGCTCTCTCTCTCCTGCTGCCTTGTGGAGAAAGTGCTTCTTTCTCCTTTGCTTTCCACAATGATTATAAATTTCCTGAGGCGTCCTCAGCCATGCAGAACTGTGAGTCAATTAAACCTCTTTTCTTTATAATTACCCAGTCTCAGGTGATATCTTTGTAGCAATATGAGAATGAACTAATACAGTTTGTGTGTGTGTGTGTGTGTGTGTCTGTGTGTGTGTGAATGTATATATATATTATATATATACTCTGTGTGTGTGTGTGTGTGTGTGTATATATATATATATCTCCATATCCCCATAGTGGGAGGGACCCTGTGGAACGTAATTGAATCATGGGGGCAGTTCCCCCATGCTATTCTTTTTTTCTTTTTCTTTTTTTCAGACAGAGTCTCCTTCTGTTACCCAGGCTGGAGCGCAGTGGCATGATCTCAGCTTACCGAAACCTCCACCTCCCGGGTTCAAGTCATTCTCATGCCTCAGCCTCCTGATTCGCTGGGATCAGAGGCATGCACCACCATGCCCGCCTAATTTTTGTATTTTTAGTTGAGATGGGGTTTCACCATGTTGGCCATGCTGGTCTCGAACTCCTGACTCCAAATGAGCCACCCGCCTCGGCCTCCCAAAGTGCTGAGATTACAGTCGTGAGCCACCGCGTCCGGCCCCCACCCGTTCTATTCTTGTGATAGTAAGTTCTCACGAGAGCTGATGGTTTTATAAGGGGATTCCCCCTTCTCTTAGCTCTCATTCGTCTCCAGTCACCTCCCACTAGGTCCCAAATATATATATATTTGAGATGGAGTCTTGCTCTGTTACCCAGGCTGGAGTGCAGTGGCGCAATCTTGGTTCACTGCATCCTCTACCTCCCAGGATCAAGCGATTCTCCCACCTCAGCCTCCTGAGTAGCTGGGATTACAGGCGTGCGCCACCACGCCTAGCTAATTTTTTGTATTTTTAGTAGAGACGGAGTTTCACTATGTTGGCCAGGCTGGTCTAGAGCTCCTGACCTCAAGTGATCCACCCGCCTCAGCCTCCCAAAGTGGTGGGATTTCAGGTGTGAACCACTGCGCCTGGCCTCAGTTAGTATATTTTAAGTCAGTTAATATTTACAATAAATATTGACTGTACATCTCTCTGTGCCAGACAGCACTAGGAGGTGAGGAGTCATGGAAGACAAAAATCAATGACACCTGCCAGAGACCCCACTGCCTGCTGTGGGGAGACAGACAAACCAATACAAAATCATGATGCAGTGGCCCAGTGCTTCACCATGGTGAAAGGCACACAAGGAGAGGCACCTAGCCCAGTTTCGAGAGTCGGGGAAGGCTGCCTAGAGGAGCCTAGAATCGGGAGGCTGAGGCATGAGAATCCTCTAAACAGTGAGGAGGAATTCATTTGTTGAAGATAGGAGGAGTACAGTTTCAAAATGAGGCCCAGAGGTTGGGGAGATCCTGGCTGTTCAGAGAGCTAAAGACACCTCATTGGTGGCACGAGCAGAGGGCGGGGGTGGGGTGGGGTGGGGATGCCTCAAGATGAGGCTGGAGAGATTAGCAGGGCAAAACATGCATCAGGAAAGGTTTTTGTTTTGTTTTGTTTTCTTGAGACAGCCTTACTCTGTCACCCAGGCTGGAGTGCAATGGTGCGATCTCTGCTCACTGCAACCTCTGCCTCCCAGGTTCAAGCGATTCTCCTGCCTCAGCCTCCCGAGTATCTGGAGCTACAGGCACGTGCCACCACACCCGGCTAATTTTTTGTATTTTTAGTAGAGACAGAGTTTCACTGTGTTAGCCAGGATGGTCTCGATCTCCTGACCTCCTGACCTCGTGATCCGCCCGCCTCGGCCTCCCGAAGTGCTGGGATTACAGGAGTGAGCAACCGTGCCCGGCCAGGAAAGGTCTTACCAGTCAGATTCTCTACCTGTGTTAGTCCATTCTCACGCTGCTAATAAAGACATACCCGAGACTAGGTAATTTATAAAGGAAAAGAATTTAATAGACTCACAGTTCAGTATGTCTGGGGAAGCCACAGGAAACTTACAGTCATGGTGGAAGGGGAAGGAAACACATTCTTCTTAACATGGCGGCAGGAAGGAGATGAATGAGAGCTAAGAGAAGGGGGAAGTCCCTTATAAAACCGTCAGATCTCGTGATAGCTTATTATCACAAGAATAGAATGGGTGGGGGCCGGACACGGTAGCTCACGACTGTAATCTCAGCACTTTGGGAGGCCAAGGCGGGTGGCTCATTTGGAGTCAGGAGTTCGAGACCAGCATGGCCAACATGGTGAAACCCCATCTCAACTAAAAATACAAAAATTAGGCAGGTATGGTGGTGCATGCCTGTAATCCCAGCGAATCGGGAGGCTGAGGCATGAGAATGACTTGAACCCGGGAGGTGGAGGTTTCGGTAAGCTGAGATCATGCCACTGCACTCCAGCCCGGGCAACAGAAGGAGACTCTGTCTAAAAAAAAGAAAAAGAAAAAAAGAATAGCATGGGGGAACTGCCCCCATGATTCAATTACGTTCCACAGGATCCCTCCCACCATGAGGATTATGGGATTACAATTGAACATGAGATCTGGGTGGGGACACAAAGCCAAACCATATCACCACTGGCTCTCGAGTATCAAAAGAACCTTGGAAGGGTGTTAGCTGGAGCCTGGTACCCTCAGAGCAAGGCAGGACAGTGGCCGAGGGGCCCGTGGGTCTTAGTGACAGACGGTAGTATCGGAGGGTCTTGACAGTGGGAAAGGACAGAAGCATGGAGATTGAGGGCGCTTCAGTAGGCAGAGCCAAGCTCCATGTCTGGGCCTAACTGAACAGGACTGGGGTCTCAACCATGTCATTTACCAGCCATGTGACCTGAAACAAATAACCTCCCCCATCTTCAGTTCCTTTGTTTGAAGACTAGGGCTGTTGTGAGGATGTGTGAAGTGTCAGCCCTGTACCTGGCCCATATGGCCTCAGTACAAGTGACAGCAATTGTGATGGTGGGGACAGTTTGATGAGCTGCAAAGTGTCTTCTCCTGCTAAGTAGGAAAAGGAAGAGGATGGGAGTGCTACCATCTCCTTTTATATAGAATTTCCCCAGTGCCATGTTAATCATTCTGCAGTTGCTGCCAAAGCACTGGACACAGAATCCTACCCAGTTCCCATGGACAATTTTCCTCCAAGGAGAATCCAGCAGTAGAGAGAGGCCAGCCTTTTGAAACGTGGGGAGCTATCACTCAGAGCCCTCAGTCAAACAGCCAGAGTGAGCTCTGGGGCAGCTGACAGACCCGCCAAGGCCTCTCATATGATTTAATCTGACAGATACATAAGGGAGCATAAAATGATTTTGCTGTGGCCCAGATATGCAGAGCTCCCACAATTACCTGT